>NC_061513.1:126495-160717 GCF_022539505.1 Lolium rigidum
AAGTGATGTCTACGGGTGCTTCTATTCTTGTAGACAGTGTTGGGCCTCCAAGAGCAGAGTTTTGTAGAACAGCAGCAAGTTTCCCTTAAGTGGATCACCCAAGGTTTATCGAACTCGGGGAGGAAGAGGTCAAAGATATCCCTCTCATGCAACCCTGCAACCACAAAGCAAGAAGTCTCTTGTGTCCCCAACACACCTAATAGGTGCACTAGTTCGGCGAACAGATAGTGAAATACATGTGGTATAAATAAGTATGAGCAGTGGCAACGGCACCAGAAAAGTGCTTTGCCCAGGACAGTAAACAAGCAGTAGTAACGCAGTAAAACAGTAAACAAGCAGCGATAGCAGTATTTAGGAACAAGGCCTAGGGATCAGACTTTCACTAATGGACACTCTCAACATTGATCACATAACAGAATAAACAGATAGATGCTAGACTCTACACCCTCTTGTTGGATGATGAACACCACTAACTGTGTAGGATTACACGAACCCTCAATGCCGGAGTTAACAAGCTCCACAATATTCAATGTTCATATTTAAATAACCTTAGAGTGCATGACATATCAACACAACTAAACCAAGTACTAACATAGCATGCACACTGTCACCTTCACACTATGTAGGAGGAATAGATCACATCAATACCATCATAGCAATAGTTAACTTCATAATCTACAAGAGATCATAATCATAGCCTACGCCAAGTACTAACACGGATGCACACACCGTCACCATTACACCGTGCGGGAGGAATAAACTACTTTAATAACATCACTAGAGTAGCACATGGATATATTGTGATACAAAACACATTGCAATCATAAAGAGATATAAATAAGAACTTCACTATGCCATTCATAACGGTGAATAAGTATTACGTGAAATATAGCCTAAGAGACCCACACGGTGCACACACCGTCACCTTTACACACGTGGGACAAGGAGTCTCCGGAGATCACATAAGTAAAACCCACTTGACTAGCATAATGACATCTAGATTACAAGCATCATCATATGAATCTCAATCATGTAAGGCAGCTCATGAGATTATTGTATTGAAGTACATAGGAGAGAGATTAACCACATAGCTACCGGTACAGCCCCGAGCCTCGATGGAGAACTACTCCCTCCTCATGGGAGACAGCAGCGTTGATGAAGATGGCGGTGGTGTCGATGGAGAAGCCTTCCGGGGGCACTTCCCCGTCCCGGCGGCGTGCCGGAACAGAGAATCCTGTCCCCCAGATCTTGGCTTCGCGATGGCGGCGGCTCTGGAAGGTTTCTTGTACCGTGGCTTTTTTGTATCGATGTTTTAGGTCAGGGACCTTTTTATAGGCGAAGAGGCAGAGTCGGAGGGGCGACGAGGCGGCGACACACTAGGGGGGCGCGGCCCCCCCCCTAGGCCACGCCGGGCTATCGTCTGGGGGCCCAGTGGCCCCCCTCTGGCGACTCTTGGGTGTTCTGGAAGCTTCGTGGAAAAATAGGATGCTGGGCCTTGATTTCGTCCGATTCCGAGAATATTTCCTTACTAGGATTTCTGGAACCAAAAACAGCAGAAAACTGCAACTAGCCCTTCGGCATCTCGTCAATAGGTTAGTTCCGGAAAACGCATAATAATGACATAAAGTATGCATAAAACATGTAGATATCATCAATAATGTGGCATGGAACATAAGAAATGATCGATACGTCGGAGACGTATCAGCATCCCCAACCTTAGTTCCTGCTCGTCCCGAGCAGGTAAACGATAACAAAGATAATTTCTGGAGTGACATGCCATCATAACCTTGATCATACTATTGTAAACATATGTAATGAATGCAGCGATCAAAACAATGGTAATGACATGAGTAAACAACTGAATCATAAAGCAAAGACTTTTCATGAATAGTACTTTCAAGACAAGCATCAATAAGTCTTGTATAAGAGTTAACTCATAAAGCAATAAATCAAAGTAGAGGTATTGAAGCAACACAAAGGAAGATCAAGTTTCAGCGGTTGCTTTCAACTTATAACATGTATATCTCATGGATATTGTCAACATAGAGTAATATAATCAAGTGCAATATGCAAGTATGTAGGAATCAATGCACAGTTCACACAAGTGTTTGCTTCTTGAGGTGGAGAGAAATAGGTGAACTGACTCAACATAAAAGTAAAAGAAAGGTCCTTCAAAGAGGAAAGCATTGATTGCTATATTTGTGCTAGAGCTTTGGTTTTGAAAACATAAAGAGAGCATAAAAGTAAAATTTTGAGAGGTGTTTGTTGTTGTCAACGAATGGTAGTGGGAACTCTAACTACCTCATCAACCAGACTTTCAAGAGCGGCTCCCATGAAGGACGTTATCTCTACCAGCAAGGTAGATCATCCCTCTTCTCTTTTGTTTACACATGTACTTTAGTTTAGTTTTTATTTATTTATGGATGACACTCCTCCCAACCTTTTGCTTACACAAGCCATGGCTAACCGAATCCTCGGGTGCCTTCCAACATTCACATACCATGGAGGAGTGTCTATTTGCAAAATTAAGTTGCTTACTGATGAATCAGAGCAAAACATGTGAAGAGAATTATCAATGAAAGTTAATTAATTGGGGCTGGGAACCCCATTGCCAGCTCTTTTTGCTAAATTATTGGATAAGTGGATGTGCCACTAGTCCATTGTAAAAGTCTGTCAAAAGTAAATGACAAGATCGAAAGATAAAACACCACATACTTCCTCATGAGCTATAAAACATTGACACAAATAAGAGGTGATAAATTTTGAATTATTTAAAGGTAGCACTCAAGAAATTTACTTTGGAATGGCGGAGAAATACCATGTAGTAGGTAGGTATGGTGGACACAAATGGCATAGTGGTTGGCTCAAGGATTTTGGATGCATGAGAAGTATTCCCTCTCGATACAAGGTTTAGGCTAGCAAGGTTATTTGAAACAAACACAAGGATGAACCGGTGCAGCAAAACTCACATAAAAGACATATTGTAAACATTATAAAACTCTACACCGTCTTCCTTGTTGTTCAAAACTCAATACTAGAAATTATCTAGACTTCAGAGAGACCAAATATGCAAACCAAATTTAGCAAGCTCTATGTATTTCTTCATTAATAGGTGCAAAGTATATGATGCAAGAGCTTAAACATGAGCACAACCATTGCCAAGTATCACATTATCCAAGACATTTTACCAATTACTACATGTAGCATTTTCCGTTTCCAACCATATAACAATGAACGAAGCGGTTTCAACCTTCGCCATGAACATTAAAAGCTAAGAACACATGTGTTCATACGAACCAACGGAGCGTGTCTCTCTCCCACACAAGCATGATGGATCAGATCTTATTCAAACACAAACAAAAATAAAAGCACACGAGACGCTCCAAGTAAAGTACATAAGATGTGACCGAATAAAAATATAGTTTCGAGGGAGGAACCCGATAATGTTGTCGATGAAGAAGGGGATGCCTTGGGCATCCCCAATCTTAGACAGCTTGAGTCTTCTTAGAATATGCAGGGGTGAACCACCGGGGAATCCCCAAGCTTAGAGCTTTCACTCTCCTTGATCATATTGCATCATTCTCCTCTCTTGATCCTTGAAAACTTCCTCCACACCAAACTCGAAACAAACTCATTAGAGGGTTAGTGCATAATCGAAAATTCACATGTTCAGAGGTGACACAATCATTCTTAACACTTCTGGACATTGATCAAAGCTACTGGAAGGTAATGGAACAAAGAAATCCACGCAACACAGCGAAAGAAGCAATGCGAAATAAAAGGCAGAATCTGTCAAAACAGAACAGTCCGTAAAGACGAATTTTATTGAGGCACCAGACTTGCTCAAATAAAAATGCTCAAATTGAATGAAAGTTGCGTACATATCTGAGGATCACTCACGTAAATTGGTATAATTTTCTGAATTACCTACAGAGAATTAGGCCCAGATCCGTGACAGCAAGAAATCTGTTTCTACGCAGTAATCCAAATCTAGTATTGACTTTACTATCAAAGACTTTACTTGGCACAACAAATGCAATAAAATAAGATAAGGAGAGTTTGCTACAGTAGTAACAACTTCCAAGACACAAATATAAAATAAAAGTACTGTAGCAAAATAAACACATGGGTTATCTCCCAAGAAGTGCTTTCTTTATAGCCATTAAGATGGGCTCAGCAGTTTTAATGATGCACTCGCAAGAAATAGTAGTTGAAGCAAAAGAGAGCATCAAGAAGCAAATTCAAAACATATTTAAGCCTAACATGCTTCCTATGCATAGGAATCTTGTAAATAAACAAGTTCATGAAGAGCAAAGTAACAAGCATAGGAAGATAGAACAAGTGTAGCTTCAAAAATTTCATCACATAGAGAGGTATTTTAGTAACATGAAAATTTCTACCACCATATTTTCCTCTCTCATAATAACTTTCAGTAGCAACATGAGCAAACTCAACAGTATAACTATCACATAAAGCATTCTTATCATGAGTCTCATGCATAAAATTATTACTACTCCCAACATAAGCATAGTTATTCTTATTAATTGTAGTAGGAGCAAATTCAACAAAGTAGCTATCATTATGTTGACGTCAGAAACCCCCTGGCGGGCAGAGATGGTCAACACGGTAGAGCCGGGAACAACTAGGGCTGCGGCTGGCCCCAGTCCCTCAGAGCGACGGCCCGCAAAGCCTCCTGGTCGCACGCGCCGATGCCAATCGCAAGGGCGTGCCACCTGACCTATACCTGGTCAGGAAGGTGTGGATGATGCCTCGCTTAGTTTCCTGCATGGCATACACGTAAACATTAAATACGAGCCTTGATGTCTACGTTCCCCCTCCTTTCCTGTAGACAGTGTTGGGCCTCCAAGAGCAGAGGTTTGTAGAACAGCAGCAAGTTTTCCCTTAAGTGGATCACCCAAGGTTTATCGAACTCACGGAGGAAGAGGTCAAAGATATCCCTCTCATGCAACCCTGCAACCACAAAGCAAGAAGTCTCTTGTGTCCCCAACACACCTAATAGGTGCACTAGTTCGGCGAAGAGATAGTGAAATACAGGTGGTATGAATATATATGAGCAGTAGCAACGGTGCCAGAAAATAGCTTGCTGGCGTGTAGTTGATGGTGGTAGTATTGCAGCAGTAGTAACACGGTAAAACAGTAAACAAGCAGCGATAGCAGTATTTAGGAACAAGGCCTAGGGATTACACTTTCACTAGTGGACACTCTCAACATTGATCACATAACAGAATAGATAAATGCATACTCTACACTTTTGTTGGATGATGAACACATTGCGTAGGATTACACGAACCCTCAATGCCGGAGTTAACAAGCTCCACAATAATGCTCATATTTTAGTAACCTTTAGTGTAAGATAGATCAACAGATTAAACCAAGTACTAGCATAGCATGCACACTGTCACCTTCATGCATATGTAGGAGGAATAGATCACATCAATATTATCATAGCAATAGTTAACTTCGCAATCTACAAGAGATCATGATCATAGCATAAACCAAGTACTAACACGGTGCACACACTCGTCACCTTTACACACGTGCGAGGAGGAATAGAACTACTTTAATAACTTTGCTAGAGTAGCACATAGATAGTAGTGATACAAAACTCATATGAATCTCAATCATGTAAAGCAGCTCATGAGATCATTGTATTGAGGTACATGGGAGAGAGATGAACCACATAGCTACAGCGAAGCCCTCAGCCTCGGGGATGGATTACTCCCTCCTCATCATGGAGGCAGCGATGGCGGTGAAGATGGCGGTGAAGACGGCGGTGGAGATGGCTCCGGGGGCAATTCCCGTCCCGGCAGGTGCCGAAACAGAGTTCCGTCCCCGAATTGGAGTTTCGCGATGGCGGCGGCGCCCGGAGTCTTTCTCGGAGTTTCGTCAATTGGTACTGCGTTTTTAGGTCGAAAGGGGTTTTATAGGCGAAGAGGCGGCGCGAGGGGCACCAGGGGGCGCCACACCCTAGGCCGGCGCGGCCGGGTCCGGCCCGCGCCGCCATGTGGTGTGGTGGCCCCCCGGCCCCTCTCCGACTCTTCTTCGGTGTTCGGAGCCTTCCGGGAAAAATAGAAGGTTTGGCGTTGATTTCGTCCAATTCCGAGAATATTGCCCGAACAACCTTTCCGGAACCAAAAACAGCGAGAAAACAGCAACTGGCCTTTCGGCATCTTGTTAATAGGTTAGTTCCAGAAAATGCACGAATATGACATAAAGTGTGCATAAAACATGTAGATAACATCAATAATGTGGCATGGAACATAAGAAATTATCGATACGTTGGAGACGTATCGGCATCCCTAAGCTTAGTTCTCGCTCGTCCCGAGCAGGTAAAACGATAACAAAGATAATTTCTGGAGTGACATGCCATCATAAACTTGATCATACTATTTGTAAAGCATATGTAGTGAATGCAGCGATCAAAACAATGATAATGACATGAGTAAACAACTAAATCATAAAGCAAAGACTTTTCATGAATAGTACTTCAAGACAAGCATCAATAAATCTTGCATAAGAGTTAACTCATAAAGCAATAATTCAAAGTAGAGGCATTGAAGCAACACAAAGGAAGATGAAGTTTCTGCGGTTGCTTTCAACTTATAACATGTGTATCTCATGGATAATTGTCAATGCAAAGCAATATAACAAATGCAATATGCAAATATGTAGGAATCAATGCACAGTTCACACAAGTGTTCGCTTCTTGAGGTGGAGAGAAATAGGTGAACTGACTCAATATAAAAGTAAAAGAAAGGTCCTTCAAAGAGGAAAGCATCGATTGCTATATTTGTGCTAGAGCTTTTATTTTGAAAACATAAAGAGAGCATAAAAATAAATTTTTGAGAGGTGTATGTTGTTGTCAACGAATGGTAGCGGGTACTCTAACCCCCTTGCCAGACAAACCTTCAAAGAGCGGCTCCCATTTTATTTTATTTTTGGATGGCACTCCTTCCAACCTTTCTTTCACAAACCATGGCTAACCGAATCCTCGGGTGCCTGCCAACAATCTCATACCATGAAGGAGTGCCCTTTTACTTTAGTTTTATTATGATGACACTCCTCCCAACCTTTGCTTACACAAGCCATGGCTAACCGAATCCTTCGGGTGCCGTCCAACAATCACATACCATGGAGGAGTGTCTATTTTTGTTAATTAATTTGGGACTCGGGAATCCCATTGCCGGCTCTTTTTGCAAAATTATTGGATAAGCGGATGAAGCCACTAGTCCATTGGTGAAAGTTGCCCAACAAGATTGAAAGATAAACACCACATACTTCCTCATGAGCTATAAAACATTGACACAAATCAGAGGTGATAAATTTCGAATTGTTTAAAGGTAGCACTCAAGCAATTTACTTTGGAATGGCAGGAAATACCATGTAGTAGGTAGGTATGGTGGACACAAATGGCATAGTGTTGTTTGGCTCAAGGATTTGGATGCATGAGAAGTATTCCCTCTCAATACAAGGTTTAGGCTAGCAAGGTTGTTTGAAACAAACACAAGTATGAACTAGTACAGCAAAACTCACATAAAAGACATATTGAAAACATTATAAGACTCTACACCGTCTTCCTTGTTGTTCAAACTCAATACTAGAAATTATCTAGACCGTAGAGAGACCAATTATGCAAACCAAATTTTAGCATGCTCTATGTATTCTTCACTAATAGGTGCAAAGCATATGATGCAAGAGCTTAAACATGAGCACAACAATTGCCAAGTATCACATTACCCAAGACATTTATAGCAATTACTACATGTATCATTTTCCAATTCCAACCATATAACAATTTAACGAAGAGGAAACTTCGTCATGAATATTATGAGCTAAGAACACATGTGTTCATACGAACCAGCGGAGCGTGTCTCTCTCCCACACAAGCATGATGTAATCCAATTTATTCAAACACAAACAAAAACAAAAGCACACAGACGCTCCAAGTAAAGCACATAAGATGTGACCGAATAAAAATATAGTTTCAAGAGAAGGAACCTGATAATTTGTCGATGAAGAAGGGGATGCCTTGGGCATCCCCAAGCTTAGACGCTTGAGTCTTCTTGATATATGCAGGGGTGAACCACCGGGGCATCCCCAAGCTTAGAGCTTTCACTCTTCTTGATCATAGTATATCATACTCCTCTCTTGATCCTTGAAAACTTCCTCCACACCAAACTCGAAACAACTCATTAGAGGGTTAGTGCACAATATAAATTGACATATTCAGAGGTGACACAATCATTCTTAACACTTCTGGACATTGCATAATGCTACTGGACATTAGTGGATCAAAGAAATTCATCCAACATAGCAAAAGAGGCAATGCGAAATAAAAGGCAGAATCTGTCAAAACAGAACAGTTCGTATTGACGAATTTTAAAATGGCACCAGACTTGCTCAAATGAAAATGCTCAAATTGAATGAAAGTTGCGTACATATCTGAGGATCATGCACGTAAATTGGCATAATTTTCTGAGCTACCTACAGGGAGGTGGACCCAGATTCGTGACAGCAAAGAAATCTGGAACTGCGCAGTAATCCAAATCTAGTACTTACTTTTTTATCAACGGCTTAACTTGGCACAACAAAACACAAAACTAAGATAAGGAGAGGTTGCTACAGTAGTAAACAACTTCCAAGACACAAAATGAAAACAAATTACTGTAGCAAAATAACACATGGGTTATCTCCCAAGAAGTTCTTTCTTTATAGCCATTAAGATGGGCTCAGCAGTTTTAATAATCCATTCGCGGGAAATAGTATTTGAAGCAAAAGAGAGCTTCAAGAGGCAAATTCAAAACAAATTTAAGTTTAACATGCTTCCTATGAAGAGGAATCTTGTACACAAATGAATTCATGAAGAACAAAGTGACAAGCATAAGAGGATAAAACACGAGTAACTTCAAGATTCTCAACATAAAGAGGGGAAACTTAATATTATTAAGATGCATATAACCATATTTCCCTCTCTCATAATAACTTTCAGTAGCATCATTGATGAAATCCACAATATACCCATCACTTAAAACATTCTTATCATGGTTCATATGCATAGAAGTATCATTAAATTTGGCATAAGAAGAGTTATTCTCATTAATAGTAATTGGAGCAAGATTATTATCAAGAATTTGAACATGGTAAACAAGTTGCCTATTAAGGGGATTGTTTTTGGTAATCCAATCATGACTATGACAAGTTTCATAAGGATAGTTAGAACCTATATCATAGCATTCTTTATAATAATCATTAGAGATCGGAGGCATAGTGTCATCATAAGAAATAGAATAGTTATCCTTCACAATCGGTTTATCCGTGTCCACACCATTATTGTTATTAGAAGGAGATGTATCAAGAACATAATGACCAGTAGCTAAAGGATTTGCAAACACCTCTTCCCCAAGCTTAGAGCTTTCTATATCATTATGGGAGGAAGCATGGATAGTACTCGGCACTATGGCAATTATTATCATCATCATTTTCGGAATTAGTTTCCCGTAGATTTGCAATATCAAAAGTAGTGTGCTCATTCAAATCATGATTGCTAATGTATGTAAAGGGCATAGGAAGATCATCATATTCAGATTCATTATCACAATAATCATTAGGAGCAACATACTTACGGTTACCTATTGTTATCTCATATACGCGGGGATATGATGTTACCTCTTTCTTTTTATTCCCCTTCTTCTTCTTCTTCTTCATTCCCTTCTTCTTCTTTTTCTCTTCCTTCTCCTCGTTCCCTTCTTCAGGAAGAAGAGGCTTGAAGGGTGGCTTGTCCGCATAACCTGATTTACTTTCAGAAACAATAGAAGAAACTTGGGAGGATCCCTCCTTTTCGTTAATTAGTTGAAAACACACAGCGGTCCTATCATATTTTGGCAAGGTGTCATCTTCTAAAATATTTTGTATGTAAGTATTTGTATGGCTATTATCAATGCAATAAGAAAAACACCCATGCAGGACATCATCAATATCAAGATCACTCATATGTAACAAAGAGATTTTTCTCGACAGTTCTTCACACCCCAAAAATAAAGTAAGTTCATCATGCTGATTAGGAGTAATTTCATCATCACAATACAAATTTGCAGCACTCATTGGGTTCAAATTATCATTGGAGGAGCATTGAAAATTAAAATGACCCACTTCATGGCAAACTTCACAAATAAAAAGATAGAGGGCACAAACTTTTTTACCAAGATCATCTAGAGCCCTAAACCACTTTCTAGTTTTTTCATTAGCATGATGGATACAATATTCATCTTTGATTTGATTAATTCCACAAGGTCTATGTATTCCACAAAAATTAACATGCTTATAGGAAATAGCATTCTTAGGAGTTTGAGCATGCTTATTGCAATAATTAACAACAATTTCATTCTTCATGCAAGCCTCTTTAAAAGGTTCATGATACTTATCAAAATTATTTTTAGGCAATTCGAAATGAGAAGCAAAGGCTTTATAAAGATTTGCAAGCAACTCTGAGAGTCAAGACCATAAGTAGCACTCATATTTCGAAATTTATCGGTATCCATAAAAGCTTCAATGCATTCATAATCATAATTTATACCTGACTCTTTACCTTCATTGTTCTCCCATCCTTCAGCCGTTGTCCTCAATCCGATCAAGGAGGTCCCACCTAGCTTCAACCTCCTTGCTTGTGAAAGATCCCTCCGAACACGCGTCCGTATAGTCCTTGTGTTGTCCCGAAAGCCTCGCATAAAAATTGTTAACAATAACATTACGGGGGAGCTCATGAATGGGACATTTGAGCATTAGTGATTTCAATCTCCCCACGCTTGAGAAATACTCTCTCCATCACGAGGATAAAAGTTATAAATATAATTCCTATCAATATGCACTTCATGCGGAGGATAAAATTTAGAATAAAAGAGAGATGCAATTTCCTCCCAACCAAGAGAATGCCTATTCTCCAACAATTTATACCAATGCGCTCGCTTTACCGGACAACGAAACGAGAATAGCTTCTTCCTCACTTCATCCATAGAGATACCTGCACACTTGAATAACCCACATAATTCGTGCAAAAACAGTAGAATGATCTCTAGGATGGACAGTTCCATCCCCTTTATAGTGGTTGTCCATAACACGTTCAATAATTTTCATGGGTATTTTATACCGAATACTTTCAACAGGTGGATTTAAAATATCGAAGCATTATTAGAGTTATCGCATATGGGAGATAAAGCATTATCGAACAAATTTTCTCCCCTAAAGATGGGAAGCTAAAAAGACCACAAAAACTAGCTTCCCCAAGCTTAGACTTCTTCATAGCATTAGCAGTAATTGCATTCATACTAATAACATCGCTACTAGCATGCAAATAAGGTTCCATAGGTTTTTTAATTCTCGCATCAAACAATTCTAAATCAGGAAAAAGATTAAAAAGCTCACCAATTTTTTTGTTGTTTTCCATTATGCCTAACTAGTGTAAACAAGAAACAAAAAGTTGCAATTGCAGGATCTAAAGGAAATAGCTTCGAGTACTTACAATGGCGGAAAATAGCTTGGTAGCCTAGGTCCGGAGTGTGAGTACCTTTTACCTTTCCTCCCCGGCAACGGCGCCAGAAAAGTGCTTGATGTCTACGTTCCCCCTCCTTTCCTGTAGACAGTGTTGGGCCTCCAAGAGCAGAGGTTTGTAGAACAGCAGCAAGTTTTCCCTTAAGTGGATCACCCAAGGTTTATCGAACTCAGGGAGGAAGAGGTCAAAGATATCCCTCTCATGCAACCCCGCAACCACAAAGCAAGAAGTCTCTTGTGTCCCCAACACACCTAATAGGTGCACTAGTTCGGCGAAGAGATAGTGAAATACGAGGTGGTATGAATATATATGAGCAGTAGCAACGGTGCCGTGAAAATAGCTTGCCGGCGTGTAGTTGATGGTGGTAGTATTGCAGCAGTAGTAACACAAGTAAAACGAGTAAACAAGCAGCGATAGCAGATATTTAGGAACAAGGCCTAGGGATTACACTTTCACTAGTGGACACTCTCAACATTGATCACATAACAGAATAGATAAATGCATACTCTACACTTTTGTTGGATGATGAACACATTGCGTAGGATTACACGAACCCTCAATGCCGGAGTTAACAAGCTCCACAATAATGCTCATATTTTAGTAACCTTTAGTGTAAGATAGATCAACAGATTAAACCAAGTACTAGCATAGCATGCACACTCGTCACCTTCATGCATATGTAGGAGGAATAGATCACATCAATATTATCATAGCAATAGTTAACTTCGCAATCTACAAGAGATCATGATCATAGCATAAACCAAGTACTAACACGGTGCACACACTTGTCACCTTTACACACGTGCAGGAGGAATAGAACTACTTTAATAACTTTGCTAGAGTAGCACATAGATAGTAGTGATACAAAACTCATATGAATCTCAATCATGTAAAGCAGCTCATGAGATCATTGTATTGAGGTACATGGGAGAGAGATGAACCACATAGCTACGGCGAAGCCCTCAGCCTCGGGGATGGATTACTCCCTCCTCATCATGGAGGCAGCGATGGCGGTGAAGATGGCGGTGAAGACGGCGGTCGAGATGGCTCCGGGGGCAATTCCCCGTCCCGGCAGGGTGCCGAAACAGAGTTCTGTCCCCCGAATTGGAGTTTCGCGCTGGCGGCGGCGCCCCTGGAGTCTTTCTCGGAGTTTCGTCAATTGGTACTGCGTTTTTAGGTCGAAAGGGGTTTTATAGGCGAAGAGGCGGCGCAGGGGGCACACAGGGGCGCCACACCCTAGGCCGGCGCGGCCGGGGTCCGGCCCGCGCCGCCATGTGGTGTGGTGGCCCCCCGGCCCCTCTCCGACTCTTCTTCGGTGTTCGGAGCCTTCCGGGAAAAATAGAAGGTTTGGCGTTGATTTCGTCCAATTCCGAGAATATTGCCCGAACAGCCTTTCTGGAACCAAAAACAGCGAGAACAACAGAACCGGCCTTTCGGCATCTTGTTAATAGGTTAGTTCCGTGAAAATGCACGAATATGACATAAAGTGTGCATAAAACATGTAGATAACATCAATAATGTGGCATGGAACATAAGAAATTATCGATACGTTGGAGACGTATCAAGCCTCGATCGGCTCTCAGGTTATCCTGTGAATCAGCTCAAAGAGCCGATCCACCCATGATCCGGACAAGGTGTCCGAATATATGGTGGTCCTGCTTGATCAAGATAAAGCTGATTAGATCTACGACGATTTAGGGTTTTCACCGCATAATCGGATCATCCTACTCACGATTGGGCCTCGCGCTCGCGCACGGTGACCGTAAGCCGATCCTAGACAGGGCCTAAAAACCAACACGAGGTTGATCCCCGGAACATCCTCTCTAGGGCTAGCAAACGCCACCCTACACGCCGCTGGATCCTCCAACCCTTTGTAAGGCCTAACTATTGCGGATGTTAAACTAATCCTTGATGAAACAAGGAGCAATCGTAACGGATCAGATCTACTAAATTATGATCAAGCGGGGTGCCGCCCCTACACCTAAGATAGGTGTAAGGGCGGCTAGATATGCAAGGGTCGCATAACGAAAGCATGTAATTCGAAGAACAATGCTAACCCTAACACATCTAAGATAACTACGTTGCTCGCCATCAAAAAGGCTTCGAGTACGAGCAACGCATGAACAACGTGGGCAGGCTTGTGCTGCCTAGATCGCAAGATGCGATCTAGGCAGCATGGTGCTTACCGGAGAAACCCTCGAGACGAAGGAGTTGGCGATGCGCCGAGATTTGTTTGTGGTTGAACGTTGTTTGTTGTTTATTCCATAAACCCTAGATACATATTTATAGTCCAGCGGACTTTCTAATGTGGGCGTGCACCAAACCGTGCACGAGTAAGATTCTAACTTCTAAATTAAGATGCGATCTAATATGTTACAGATACACGGGCAATTAAGCCCAACTTGGTATAAAAGGCCGATTCACGTATTCCTTCCATGTACATATCTTCAAGTCCACCTTGATCGCGGCCCACCTCTGACTTGGTCACATTCTGGTGATAACACATGCCCCCCTGGTTTTGTAAATGACATTTCCAAAATCATTATGCTCTTCTTTCGTCGGGTCATGTCGTGGCAGAGCAGAACTGCCGCAGAATCTTCCATCATTACGCCTCGCCTCCCGGGCTTCTCTCGTATGAATTGACAATTTCAGCATCACACCCTCGAGAACCGTCATGGCATTAAATCTCCACTTCACTCTCTTTATTTATCTTTGCCAAACGGTTCACCGCTCCATCCCCTTGCTCTGCTCTCGTTCACCAAACCAAAAAACCCTTCTCCCCGCAGCCATGTCTTCCTCTTCCTCCTCCGCTTCGGGCCTCTCTCTCCAACCGTCGCCGAAGAACAAGGAAGAGGATGATCCCCGCTCCGGGCGAACCCCATCTCCTCCGACAAGGAGAAGACAGGAGGAGAAGCGGAGAGGACCAAGGCCTCCCCTCCGCCGAGGCTTCCGCCGAAGAAGCGCTCCCGCATGTGGGCGGACAGCGAGGACGACGATGACGACGAGGAAGAAGAAGATGAGGAGGAGGAAGATGATTCCTCCTCCTCCGCTGGGTATCCTCCAACGAAGCGCTTCCGCAGCTGGGCGGATAGCGAGGATGATGATGATGACGAGGAGGAGGAAGCTCCAGCCGACGGCTGGGGCAGCAGCGGCGAGGAGCTTCCCGGGAGCAGCGCCGACGACCTCGACGACGGCGATGATGAGGACAGCGACGACTAGTAGGGTAGGACTAGCAGTAGCAGTGCACTAGGCACCAGATCCCTCTTTTGAGAGCCATTGGCTCTTCTTGTAAAGCCGCTCCTTTGAATTAACGAGAGTTGTTCTTCCAATTCCTCCCTTCATTAATCCAATTTCCATCCTCCCGCTTGCCACACCAAGACCGATAGTAACGAATCGGACTATTATTGTTTCTCTCGACCATGGCATTTTGCAGTCCCGCAGCCGATGACTGTTCATCGGCTAATTTGAGAAACCAATCTCTTCCTTTTCTTGCAGCACCAGCACGGTCCAAACCTCGTACCAGACGACGACTTTTGCTTCCCAGTTCCTCCCTGAGAAGATCATGATGCAGTGACAGCCGAGGTAACTCCAATCGGCTCTCAAAGATAGAGCACCTACCAGGCCTGTTGCCCCACGAGTCTCAGCCAAGGCAAAACAGAGACGAGGATACGCAAATTAGCTGTATGGACCTGGGCTTGATCATGTCTGAGGGAGCTTTTTATGCCGAACCAGCCGATTTGAACATAAATCGGCTTCCCAGAAGCGAAGAGCCTTCAAGGTGAGCTGCCCCCCGAGCTTCTTCAGTTCTTTCTGCACCTTGCCGGCTAGATCGGCTCCTTTCCTTTGGCGGATCCAATGCAATCCATCCTTGACCTGATCTGCACGTCCAGGCTGCTCTTGGCCTTGCCCTTGAAGAGAGGATCCGAGCCCTTAAACTACTCCATTGAGGAGTTCTTCCATTAAAATCTCCCTTCGTGCTCCATTGACCCTCTGATCGTAACAGTTATTCCTCTTGAGTCGATGGCCATGCATCGGCTGTGCTCAAAAGTTTCGGATTTTTTTTTTCGGCCGACTTATGCATCGGCCCCCATACTTTAATACTCATTACCAAAGAATGAGACACTTCACTGCATATCCTCGTGTTTTATCTACCTGGGTGCCCCCCGGAGCCGATTCTGTCAAGAGAATTGATGGTATCGGCTCCGTTGGATAACATGTTGAACCCGAGCGAGAATGGTTGGTGAGGATAATTTTGGCCGATTGCTGGAATCGGCCTCCACGTTTGCTTGCTCGGTGAAGGTTTTGTAAGTTCCCTTCATAAATTTTTTGGGGCCGATCACAAGGATCAGCCTCGCCGCGTTTGCTCCTTGACGTGCTCTTGCTACTCGTTCAGGCCGGTAGATAAAACCAGCCCAATCTCTGACTTTATCATGTTGGTGCGCTTGCTGTCGCCCACCTTGAGTGCATCGTGTAATCGTGGAGCACTAAGCTTCGTCGGAAGAACGAGCACCATGTTTGTGCCGGCCGATGTTTCATCATCGGCTTTCCTTTGCTTGGGGCGCCACTCCATTTTCCGTGGACGACCCTCTTCATCCAGGGTTCGCTGAACCTTCGCAGCCAGATCAGGCCTTGCCTTCCTCAATGTATGCAAGTATAATCTCTCGGCTTCTTCCAGGGCGCGCAATCGTCGAACCCTGCGTTTCTGGGAACGGCTGAGTCCATCAGGGCACCACCTTGGCCGGTGATACCTGTCTTCTTCTTCTCCCTCGTCTTCTGAATCTTCGAGATCTTTCAACCGAGGGGACTCAGCTCGTTTGCTCGTGGCGGGAGAGGTCCTAAGCGCTCGAACACGGACACGTTGGTGCCTCCTTCTTCTTCCGGTTGCATTACGGGCAATTGCCGATTGTTGGCAATCGGCTCATTCCTGAATCCCAGCGAGTGCCTGAAGAAGGGACAATCCCAGTGCCTGTCCTCGTCGTCTCGCTCCCTTGCCTTTCCCTTGGCACAACGCTCGTGCTCCTCCTCATCGCGATTATGCCGACGATGTCTTCTGGCTTCTCTAGCTAGACGATCTCTTTCATCATCATCGCTGGACCGTCGGCGTTGGTCGTACTGACTCACATACTTGTTGAGGAGGTGATCAGAGAGAGGTCGTTGTTATCTTATGTTCTTCACTTCTCCCTCTGTGACGTAGCGCTTGCCGTCTTGGCGGAGCCGATCGCACGGAGCGGCTTCCTCTGCATATTTGCTATGAGAGCAGCTGCCCTCATCTCCATCCTTGCCAGCGTGGTATCCAGATCCTACCATGTTGATACTGAACGAAGACCCTGGCTGGCAACCTTCGTGGTAAGTATACTCCACCATGTTAACGGCGGGGAAAGGGTGTGTGTCGACCTTCATGGCGTACTGGTTAAAAATCAACCGTCCATTTTCTATCGCCATTTGGATCTGCTGCCGCCACACCCTGCAGTCGTTGGTGGTGTGGGAGAACGTGTTATGCCATTTGCAGTACGGCTTTCCGTTCAGCTCCTGCGCCGTGGGGATCTTGTGGCCTTCGGGTACCTTTATATGCTTCTCCGTGAGTAAGAGATCAAAAATCTGTTCAGTCTTGGTCACGTCGAAGTCGAACCATTTTGGAGGGCCTTGTGGCTTCACCCATTTGCAGGTCACGGGGCCTGTCGCTCGAGTCCATTCAGCCACTGCTACCTCCCCGATCTCCCATGGCACCTTCATCTTCGTCCGCCTCAACCAAGGTCACCGCACGCTTGAATTTGTCCCGGTAGACATCCGGGTGGCGCTCGTTCATATGCTGACAGCTTCTGCACCATGTGCGCCAACGAAGGGTAGTCTGCTTGGGAGGCCACGTCCTTGATTGATGATGAGAGACCCACCACCGCCAACTCGACTGCTTCTTTTTCGCTTATATGAGCCGAAAAGCATCGGTTCCTAATGGTCCTGAAGCGCTGGACGTATTCTGACACCTGTTTCCCGCGCTTCGTCGTACTTGCGCTAGATCGGCAATACCAACATCGGAAGCCTCTGAGTGATACTGCTCATGGAACTGCTCTTCCAACTGCTTCCAAGTCCGGATGGAGTTCGGTGGCAGCGATGTGTACCACCCGAAAGCCGATCCCGTGAGGGACTGTGCGAAGAACCTCACGCGCAACTCGTCTGATGCTGAGATCGTGCCCAGCTGTGCCAAATACCGGCTCACATGCTCGATGGAGCTGGAACCATCTGATCCACTAAACTTCGTGAAGTCCGGGAGCCGATATTTGGGTGGTAGCGGGATCAGTTCGTAGTCGTTGGGGTACGGCTTGGTGTAGCCGAACGTCATCCTTTTCGGCATCATGCCGAACTGATCTTTCAGAATTGCACAAATCTGATCCGCTGTGATGGCTGAAGGTGTCGAACCCTGAAGATTCGCCGGGGTGGCATACTTAACCAGCCATGCTTGCTTTTCCAGTTCTAAGCCAACTGCAGGAGCTGATATTGCAGCCTGGTTCGAGAGTGCCCAGGCGTTGCAGTCCGGTACGTATGCGCACGCGTATCCATGCGGGATCTCCTTGGGTGCCTCAGGTAGGAATTGGTAGTCACCAGGATCACCACCAATCTTGTAGACGACGTATGCCGATGAGTTCGGCAGTTCCGGTGCTGCCCATGCGAACGGGCCGGGGCCGGAGTGGCATCTCTCCCTTGAAAGTCCCCGCAGCTGGTCCCGACGGAGAATACCGGTGGCTCATGATTTCCTGGACGACGCGCGAGCGACACGCTCCAAAGTGTTCACCGGGCTCTCGAGTGGTGGTGCGGCGAATGAGCCACCATGTAGTTGATCTCCTGCCGCGGCGACCTGGTGCATTCTTCCGACGGGGCGGACGGATCCACTCCATCGAGTGCGCCTTCGGGTGTGAAACCCTTCCACCCGACGCCATGGGAGCGGGTTCGGTGGAAAGAGCCGATGAGTTCGGCTTCGAGGACCGCCTTGATTTCGTCATGCTTCTTCTTGAGCTCATCGAGCGGATCCTCGTACTTGACCGGAGTGCCCTCCGCCATCTCGGATGCAGACGGCGACGTGGTGGATGTCGAAGGTGGTCCCACCGGGCGTGCCAGAATGTGTTGACGTCAGAAACCCCCTGGCGGGCAGAGATGGTCAACACGGTAGAGCCGGGAACAACTAGGGCTGCGGCTGGCCCCAGTCCCTCGGAGCGACGGCCCGCAAAGCCTCCCGGTCGCACGCGCCGATGCCAATCGCAAGGGCGTGCCACCTGACCTATACCTGGTCGGGGAAGGTGTGGATGATGCCTCGCTTAGTTTCCTGCATGGCATACACGTAAACATTAAATACGAGCCTCGATCGGCTCTCGGAGTTATCCTTTGAATCGGCTCAAAGAGCCGATCCACCCATGATTCGGACAAGGTGTCCGAATATATGGTGGTCCTGCTTGATCAAGATAAAGCTGATTAGATCTACGACGATTTAGGGTTTTCACCGCATAATCGGATCATCCTACTCACGATTGGGCCTCGCGCTCGCGCACGGTGACCGTAAGCCGATCCTAGACAGGGCCTAAAAACCAACACGAGGTTGATCCCCGGAACATCCTCTCTAGGGCTAGCAAACGCCACCCTACACGCCGCTGGATCCTCCAACCCTTTGTAAGGCCTAACTATTGCGGATGTTAAACTAATCCTTGATGAAACAAGGAGCAATCGTAACGGATCAGATCTACTAAATTATGATCAAGCGGGGTGCCGCCCCTACACCTAAGATAGGTGTAAGGGCGGCTAGATATGCAAGGGTCGCATAACGAAAGCATGTAATTCGAAGAACAATGCTAACCCTAACACATCTAAGATAACTACGTTGCTCGCCATCAAAAAGGCTTTAGTACGAGCAACGCATGAACAACGTGGGCAGGCTTGTGCTGCCTAGATCGCAAGATGCGATCTAGGCAGCATGGTGTTTACCGGAGAAACCCTCAAGACGAAGGAGTTGGCGATGCGCCGAGATTTGTTTGTGGTTGAACGTTGGTTGTTGTTTATTCCATAAACCCTAGATACATATTTATAGTCCAGCGGACTTTCTAATGTGGGCGTGCACCAAACCGTGCACGAGTAAAATTCTAACTTCTAAACTAAGATGCGATCTAATATGTTACAGATACACGGGCAATTAAGCCCAACTTGGTATAAAAGGCCGATTCACGTATTCCTTCCATGTACATATCTTCAAGTCCACCTTGATCGCGGCCCACCTCTGACTTGGTCACATTCTGGTGATAACACATTATTATTCTCATCATCTAATATAGGAGGCATATTGTAATCATAATCAAATTTATCCTCCATAACAGGCGGTAACAAAAGACTACTATCATTATAATCATCATAAATAGGAGGCAAAGTATCATCAAAGGAAATTTTCTCCTCAATGCTTGGGGGACTAAAAAGATCATGAAAACCAGCTTTTCCAAGCTTAGAACTTTCTATATCATTAGCAACAATGGTATTCAAAGTGTTCATACTAATATGTTCCATGGGTTTTTTAATTTTCGCATCAAACCATCCATGTCTTAAATCAGGAAATAGAATAAGAAGCTCATTGTTGTCCATTATGCCAAACTAGTGTAAACAAGAAACAAAAAGATGCAATTGCAGGATCTAAAGGAAATAGCTTCGAGCACACACACAACGGCGCCGGAAAAGTACTTTACCTGGGACCGGAGTATGAGTGCCTTTTACCTTTCCTCCCCGGCAACGGCGCCAGAAAATAGCTTGATGTCTACGGGTGCTTCTATTCTTGTAGACAGTGTTGGGCCTCCAAGAGCAGAGGTTTGTAGAACAGCAGCAAGTTTCCCTTAAGTGGATCACTGATACGTCTCCGACCTATCGATAATTTCTTATGTTCCATGCTACATTATTGATGATATCTACATGTTTTATACACATTATATGTCGTATTTATGCATTTTCCGGCACTAACCTATTAACGAGATGCCGAAGAGCCGATTCTCTGTTTTCTGCTGTTTTTGGTTTCAGAAATCCTAGTAACGGAATATTCTCGGAATTGGACGAAATCAACGCCCAGGGTCCTATTTTGCCACGAAGCTTCCAGAAGACCGAAGGGGAAAGGAAGTGGGGCCATGAGGCGCCGACACGCTAGGGCGGAGCGGCCTGGCCCCTGGCCGCGCCAGCCTGGCGTGTGGGGCCCTCGTGTGGCCCCCCGCGTTGCCCTTCCGCCTACTTAAAGCCTCCGTCGCGAAACCCCCGATACCGAGAGCCACGATACGGAAAACCTATGCGAGACGCCGCCGCCGCCAATCCCATCTCGGGGATTACGGAGATCTCCTCCGGCACCCTGCCGGAGAGGGGATTCATCTCCCGGAGGACTCTTCACCGCCATGGTCGCCTCCGGAGTGATGAGTGAGTAGGTCACCTCTAGATGGTTGTATTCTCCTCATTGTGCTTCATTGTTGGATCTTGTGAGCTGCCTAACATGATCAAGATCATCTATCTGTAATACCATATGTTGTGTTTGTCGGGATCCGATGGATAGAGAATACTATGTTATGTTAATTATCAAGTTATTACCTATGTGTTGTTTATGATCTTGCATGCTCTCCGTTATTAGTAGAGGCTCGGCCAAGTTTTTGCTCTTAACTCCAAGAGGGAGTATTTATGCTCGATAGTGGGTTCATGCCTCCATTAAATGCGGGACGGTGACGGAAAGTTCTAAGGTTGTGGATGTGCTTTGTTGCCATTAGGGATAAAACATTGATGCTATGTCTAAGGATGTAGTTATTGATTACATTACGCACCATACTTAATGCAATTGTCTCGTTGTTTTGCAACTTAATACTGGAAGGGGTTCGGATGATAACTCTGAAGGTGGACTTTTTAGGCATAGATGCATGCTGGATAGCGGTCTATGTACTTTGTCGTAATGCCCAATTAAATCTCACTATATTTATCATATCATGTATGTGCATTGTTATGCTCTCTCTATTTGTCAATTACCCGACTGTAAGTTGTTCACCCAACATGCTTTTATCTTATGGGAGAGACACCTCTAGTGAACTGTGGACCCCGGTCCTAATCTTTACATCTGAAATACAATTTATTGCAATACTTGTTCTTTACTGTTCTCTGCAAACAATCATCTTCCACACAATACGGTTAATCCTTTGTTACAGCAAGCCGGTGAGATTGACAACCTCACTGTTTCGTTGGGGCAAAGTACTTTGGTTGTGTTGTGCAGGTTCCACGTTGGCGCCGATCCCTCGTGTTGCGCCGCATTACATTCCGCCACCATCAACCTTCAACGTGCTTCTTGGCTCCTCCTGGTTCGATAAACCTTGGTTTCTTTCTGAGGGAAAACTTACTGCTGTGCGCATCACACCTTCCTCTTGGGGTTCCCAACGGACGTGTCATCTACGCGCATCAAGACTGTTTTCTGGCGCCGTTGCCGGGGAGATCAAGACACGCTGCAAGGGAGTCTCCACTTCCCAATCTCTTTACTTTGTTTTTGTCTTGCTTTATTTTATTTACTACTTTGTTTGCTGCATTATATCAAAACACAAAAAAATTAGTTGCTAGCTTTACTTTATTCTTGTCTTGCACTCTATATCAAAAACACAAAAAAATTAGTTACTTGCATTTACTTTATCTAGTTTGCTTTATTTACTACTGCTAAAATGGCCACCCCTGAAAATACTAAGTTGTGTGATTTCACGACCACAAATAATAATGATTTCTTATGCACACCTATTGCTCCACCTGCTACTACATCAGAATTCTTTGAAATTAAACCTGCTTTACTGAATCTTGTTATGCGAGAGCAATTTTCTGGAATTAGTTCTGATGATGCTGCTGCCCATCTTAATAATTTTGTTGAACTATGTGAAATGCAAAAGTATAAGGATGTAGATGGTGATATTATTAAATTGAAATTGTTTCCTTTTTCATTAAGAGGAAGAGCTAAAGATTGGTTGCTATCTCTGCCTAAGAATAGTATTGATTCATGGACTAAATGTAAGGATGCTTTTATTGGTAGATATTATCCCCCTGCTAAAATTATATCTTTGAGAAGTAGCATAATGAATTTTAAACAATTGGATAATGAACATGTTGCTCAAGCTTGGGAAAGAATGAAATCTTTGGTTAAAAATTGCCCAACCCATGGACTGACTACTTGGATGATCATCCAAACCTTTTATGCAGGACTGAACTTTTCTTCGTGGAACCTATTGGATTCAGCTGCTGGAGGTACCTTTATGTCCATCACTCTTGGTGAAGCAACAAAGCTCCTTGATAATATGATGATTAATTACTCTGAATGGCACACGGAAAGAGCTCCACAAGGTAAGAAGGTCAATTCTGTTGAAGAATCCTCTTCCTTGAGTGATAAGATTGATGCTATTATGTCTATGCTTGTGAATGATAGGACTAATGTTGATCCAAATAATGTTCCTTTAGCTTCATTGGTTGCTCAAGAAGAAAATGTTGATGTGAATTTCATTAAAAACAATAATTTCAACAACAATGCTTATATGAACAATTCTGGTAATAACTATAGGCCATATCATACGCTAATGGTAATGGTTATGGTAATTCTTATGGGAATTCTTACAACAATAATAGGAACACACCCCCTGGACTTGAAGCTATGCTTAAAGAATTTATTAGTACACAAAGCTGCTTTTAACAAATGCTGTTGAGGAAAAGCTTGATAAAATTGATATTCTTGCTTCTAGAGTTGATAGACTTGCCTCCGATGTTGATCTTTTGAAATCGAAAGTTATGCCTAATAGGGATATTGAAAATAAAATTGTTACTACAGCAAATGCCATCCAAGTTAGAATTAATGAGAATATAAGATTAATGGCTGAATTGCGTGCTAGGTGGGATAGAGAAGAAAATGAAAAACTAGCTAAAGAGAGTAATGTAGCTAAAGTTTGGACTATTACCACCACTAGTAATGCTAATGCTCCACATGTTGCTGCACCTCCTACTATCAATGGTAAAATAATTGGTGTTGGCAATGCTTACGCTCCTAGTGCAAAGCGTACAAAGCTGTAGGAAATTGCTAAAGCTGCTTGAAATTGCTTGTGATAAAGCTGCTGAAATTTTTTCCAACCTTGGGGACAATGATCCCATTGCTGTAGCTCGTAATGATTTAGATTTTCATGATTGCCACATCTCTGAAGTTATAAAGTTCTTACAAAAACTTGCTAAGAGTCCCAATGCTAGCGTTGTAAACTTGGCTTTCACAAAACATATTACAAATGCTCTCATAAAAGCTAGAGAAGAGAAACTAAAACTTGAAACTTCTATTCCTAGAAAGCTAGAAGATGGTTGGGAGCCCATCATTAAAATGAGGGTCAATGATTTTGATTGTAATGCTTTATGTGATCTTGGTGCAAGTATTTCTGTTATGCCTAAGAAAGTCTATGATATGCTTGACTTGCCACCATTGAAAAATTGTTATTTGGATGTTAATCTCGCTGATAATGCTAAAAAGAAACCTTTGGGGAGAGTTGATAATGTTCATATTATGGTTAACAATAAACTTGTCCCCGTTGATTTTGTTGTCTTGGATATTGAATGCAATGCATCTTGCCCCATTATATTGGGAAGACCTTTTCTTCGAACCGTTGGTGCTACTATTGATATGAAGGAAGGTAATATCAAATATCAATTTCCTCTCAAGAAAGGTATGGAACACTTCCCTAGAAAAAGAATGAAGTTACCTTTTGATTCTATTATTAGAACAAATTATGATGTTGATGCTTCGTCTCTTGATGTTACTTGATATACACTTTCTGCGCCTAGCTGAAAGGCGTTAAAGAAAAGCGCTTATGGGAGACAACCCATGTTTTTACTACAGTGTTTTTGTTTTGAATTTGAGTCTTGGAAGTTTTTTAATACTGTATCAACCTCTCCTTATCTTAGTTTTATGTTTTGTTGTGCCAAGTAAAGTCGTTGATAGTAAGGTTCATACTAGATTTGGATTACTGCGCAGAAACAGATTTCTTTGCTGTCACTAATCTGGGCCTAATTCTCTGTAGGTAACTCAGAAAATTATGCCAATTTACGTGAGTGATCCTCAGATATGTATGCAACTTTCATTCAATTTGGGCATTTTCATTTGAGTAAGTATGGTTCCTCAATAAAATCCATCTTTACGGACTGTTCTGTTTTGACAGATTCTGCCTTTTATTTCGCATTGCCTCTTTTGCTATGTTGGATGAATTTCTTTGATCCATTAATGTCCAGTAGCTTTATGCAATGTCCAGAAGTGTTAAGAATGATTGTGTCACCTCTGAAAATGTTAATTTTTATTGTCCACTAACCCTCTAATGAGTTGTTTCGAGTTTGGTGTGGAGGAAGTTTTCAAGGATCAAGAGAGGAGAATGATGCAATATGATCAAGGAGAGTGAAAGCTCTAAGCTTGGGGATGCCCGGTGGTTCACCCCTGCATATTCTAAGAAGACTCAAGCGTCTAAGCTTGGGGATGCCCAAGGCATCCCCTTCTTCATCGACAACATTATCGGGTTCCTCCCATGAAACTATATTTTTATTCAGTCACATCTTATGTACTTTGCTTGGAGCGTCTGTTTGTTTTTGTTTTTGTTTTTGTTTGAATAAAATGGATCCTAGCATTCACTGTATGGGAGAGAGACACGCTCCGCTGTTGCATATGAACAAATATGTCCTTAGGCTTTACTCATAGTATTCATGGCGAAGGTTGAATCTTCTTCGTTAAATTGTTATATGGTTGGAATCGGGAAATGCTACATGTAGTAATTCTAAAATGTCTTGAATAATTTGATACTTGGCAATTGTTGTGCTCATGTTTAAGCTCTTGCATCATATACTTTGCACCCATTAATGAAGAAACACATAGAGCTTGCTAATTTGGTTTGCATATTTGGTCTCTCTAAAGTCTAGATAATATCTAGTATTGAGTTTTGAACAACAAGGAAGACGGTGTAGAGTCTTATAATGTTTATAATATGTCTTTTATGTGAGTTTTGCTGCACCGTTCATCCTTGTGTTTGTTTCAAATAAACCTTGCTAGCCTAAACCTTGTATCGAGAGGGAATACTTCTCATGCATCCAAAATCCTTGAGCCAACCACTATGCCATTTGTGTCCACCATACCTACCTACTACATGGTATTTCTACGCCATTCCAAAGTAAATTGCTTGAGTGCTACCTTTAAAATTTCCATCATTCGCCTCTACAATATATAGCTCATGGGACAAATAGCTTAAAAACTATTGTGGTATTGAATATGTACTTATGCACTTTATCTCTTATTAAGTTGCTTGTTGTGCGATAACCATGTTTACGGGGACGCCATCAACTACTCTTTGTTGGATATCATGTGAGTTGCTATGCATGTCCGTCTTGTCTGAAGCAAGAGAGATCTACCACTTTAATGGTTGGAGCATGCATATTGTTAGAGAAGAACATTGGGCCGCTAACTAAAGCCATGAATCATGGTGGAAGTTTCGATTTTGGACATATATCCTCAATCTCATATGAGAACACTAATTGTTGCCACATGCTTATGCATTAAAGAGGATTCCATTATCTGTTGTCCATGTTGTCCCGGTATGGATGTCTAAGTTGAGAATAATCAAAAGCGAGAAATCCAAAATGCGAGCTTTCTCCTTAGACCTTTGTACAGGCGGCATGGAGGTACCCCATTGTGACACTTGGTTCAAACATGTGTATTGTGATGATCCGATAGTCCAAGCTAATTAGGACAAGGTGCGGGCACTATTAGTATACTATGCATGAGGCTTGCAACTTGTAAGATATAATTTACATAACTCATATGCTTCATTACTACCGTTGACAAAATTGTTTCATGTTTTCAAAATAAAAGCTCTAGCACAAATATAGCAATCGATGCTTTCCTCTTTGAAGGACCATTCTTTTACTTTTATGTTGAGTCAGTTCACCTATCTCTCTCCACCTCAAGAAGCAAACACTTGTGTGAGCTGTGCATTGATTCCTACATACTTGCATATTGCACTTATTATATTACTCTATGTTGATAATTATCCATGAGATATACATGTTACAAGTTGAAAGCAACCGCTGAAACTTAATCTTCCTTTGTGTTGCTTCAATACCTTTACTTTGATTTATTGCTTTATGAGTTAACTCTTATGCAAGACTTATTGATGCTTGTCTTGAAGTACTATTCATGAAAAGTCTTTGCTTTATGATTCAGTTGTTTACTCATATCATTACCATTGTTTTGATCGCTGCATTCATTACATATGTTTACAATAGTATGATCAAGGTTATGATGGCATGTCACTTCAGAAATTATCTTTGTTATCGTTTACCTGCTCGGGACGAGCGAGAACTAAGCTTGGGGATGCCGATACGTCTCCGACGTATCGATAATTTCTTATGTTCCATGCTACATTATTGATGATATCTACATGTTTTATACACATTATATGTCGTATTTATGCATTTTCCGGCACTAACCTATTAACGAGATGCCGAAGAGCCGATTCGTTGTTTTACGCTATTTTTGGTTTCAGAAATCCTAGTAACGGAATATTCTCGGAATTGGACGAAATCAACGCCCAGGGTCCTATTTTTCCACGAAGCTTCCAGAACACCCGAGAGTCGCCAGAGGGGGGCCACTGGGCCCCCAGATGATAATCCTAATTTCTGGAGTGACATGCCATCATAACCTTGATCATACAAAGATAATTGTGTTAAAGGTCCTTGAATATCTCCTAATATTTTCTTGATCAAGTTTTGTGATGATATGCTTATGTCTAGTTGTGGCCATGATAAAAAAAATGCCTCTATTTCCTCTAGTTGATGTATGACTAATCATGTAGAGGAAATCAAATTAGGTCACATCATTGGGAAGGAAATTGATAGAAGAACAAAGAAGTCCATCATCAAGAAAATGACGTGCTATGAATGCCATGAGTATGGCCATCTTGCAAAATATTTCCCTACTCTTGATAGTGAAGTTTCCTCCCTTCCAAATGAATCATCATCATCCCCAGCTATTCACATGTGCCTTATGGCAAAGGGATCAAAGGTAACTCCTAATTTTACTCTCAACACCTCCTCTAATGATGATGATGATAATGATAATGATAATGATGAAGACTATAATGCCTTGTTGCGTTAGATGGGACTCGTGTATTGTGGTGACCCGGCATACCACTGCATGGTGTAGTATGCAAGTCTGATATAACACCAATGAAACACCGTTCCACTAGTATTATATCGCTCAGAGTGGTACAAGAGAAACATATGCGGGTCCAAGGCATGTCTATAGAATTACATCATTTACTCTGTTACATAAGATCATCACAGCCTCCTACTTTACAATGAGGTAAAACTGCAAATAAACTCCAGAAGAACAACTCGTAGTCTAGACTTATCACGAACTCTATTAGTAGAGTATTTAACTAGCTAAAGAGGCTTAGAATAGATTCTAGCTAAGTAGGAGCTAGGTTTAGGAAACTAGTTCCCTTCTATGGCTAAACTAGGTTTTTTCCTTGATGTATGTGGTATTTAACTCCTACGACGGGTCTTGTCTCTTGAAGTAGTTGTTGACTCCTCGATCTCTGAGTTGCATTGTAGATCCTCCTTCGATGCCTCCATATCTAAGCAGGGGATTTAAGAGTGGGATGAGTACGAGCGTACTCAACAAGTTCATTATAGGAAAGAGGTGTTTAATGCACTAGCTACGGTATTAGACCGGAAAGTCTAATACCAATGCAGAGTTTTGATAAACATTTCTTCAAGAGATTGCTTTTATTTCAAAGAGCTATGTCCGTCGGCCTTCACCGGTTTACTAGAACTTCATGGAGCTCCTTTCCGGCCGCGTTCGCGAGTTCCATATCCCGGAACAGGGAGTGACAGGTCACGGTTCTTTACACTCTGCGAGAGGTGTGTTGCTTTACCCATAAGAGATCTTAACCTTGGTGCCAACCAAGGCTGCAGGCTTGTCCACACTTCCTATGGTGTGAGGCCCGGTATAAGGTCATAGCCAATCATATTCCTCCGCTGCCTCATACACCCACCCGTTGTTGCAAACTCCGACCACTGGGTCCTCGCCGGTCCCATTATTCCCACTTACGGGTGGACCCCGACCACGACAACAGTTCAGGTCTCTACCATGAACTCCTTCGCCGGCAGCCGCAACCCATCATAGACCGCAATTACCGTGGGGACTTTATCGGGACCCCCACCCTACCACTTGTCCTCTTTTGGATCAAGGGTACCACTTGTACTCTCTTGGATCAAGGGTCTACGGTAAAGCGCATCCGTTGATGTACAAGAGGTGGAAATACAATTGACTATTCCGTCCCACTCCAGATCTTATGGTTAACACGGGTATTACGGCACAAGAATCATCGGCGACATTTGTTGTTTAATCCTAGATGGATATAACCCGTGCAATGGAACCTCCACCATATCAACACAATCCATGGTTCCATTGCCCACCACATAGTCATATTCATAGTTATGAAAGTAGTGGTTTTGGTTTTTATGCAATAGTGATAATCATAGTACTTTGCAAGTAATTTGATAAAGATACTCAAATGACATGAGCAAGCGATGAACTTGCCTTTCTTGACTGCAAGATTATGCGAGGCAAGGTCTTCGATACGCAATAACTCCAAATTCTGAAATAGCATCATCGTCCGGTAAGGACGATGTTTAAAGATTGGCAAGGATGCAATAATGCATAAGTATGAGATGCGATCGCTCTAAGCGTGACCTAACCCCGATGATTTAGGATTAGTGAGTGGTAATGATTAGTTCGGGGTTTGTTGCACTTTTAAAGTGAATCACAACCAAGGTTCTTATTCGGGGTGGTGTTGTTTTAGGATCATAAGCAGGTGGTAAAGCTGAATAGTAACAATCATACACACCCAGGAATAGTAGTTGTATAATAAGTAAAGAGCAGTTGTCAATTTTAAGTCCTATAAGGCATGGTTGATGATTACTTGTTATATTCTTTAAAAGAATAACTTTTGAAGAACATGTTATTTAATAAAGAACAAGTATGATTATTAGATTTGTGGGGTTCTATGGTTTTCTATGGTTCTAATTGTTTTCTGGAGTAAGTGGTAAATGGATCACAACCTAGTTGGATTCATTAGGTATTAGGCTTGTATTGTTTTCTTAAGTCTAAACATCTTAATTACCAATAGTTGCTATCAAGGTGGTATACCTTGTTGGTGATAGCTGGCTAGGGTTTATAGGTCCTTATAAGCAGGGTTGATGATGATTCTTTATTTACTTCAAAAGAATAACTTTTGAAGAACATACTTCCTAAATAATAGGAAGTATAATAATTAAGGTTGAGGTTGTCTTGGATTAGCTATTGGATCTCTAAGTAGAGAATGGTTGGTTCCTGAATAGGATAGTTCATAAGTATCTCACACTGGTAGGGTTTAGTGGAGTATGGTAAGTAAGGTAAACATCAGTCATGGTTACTATAAGGATTCATCACAATGGTGTGATACTAAGCATGGTTAATTAAGGATGATGACTTTGGTAATAGTAACTAGGTTTACACTTGGTTGAACTTACTTGATTAACTAGATTATATTTAGTATGAACACTTAAACTACCAATTTATTAGTTCTATGGCTTCTATTATTTTATGGAAACAAGAACACGTACTTAGTTGCTAATTATGGATCTATAAGTCAAAGGAATTTAACATGATCATACTTTGTCATCCTAAGGGTTTAGGGTTAGAAGTAAATTAGGTTTCACATAAAATAATAGAGTTAGGGTTTTAAATAGGATTTAGGGTTTATGATTCTTATGAAATTATGAAGTTGTGATTTCATAATGGAACTAAGTTTTTCCTATTTGTGATATAATTCCTAAAACAATAATTGGTAACGGAGTTAAAGTGATTAATTACTTTGAAATGAAATGATAATAGGTTTAACTTTATATTATGTCAAAAGACTTAATAAAATAATACTATTATGGTTTAGGGTTTTGAATTAATAGTTGAAGTAATGGTTAGTTAGGATTGTCATATGGTTAAACACAATCATCACTAAATATTTGTTGTTTTATAAGGCATTTCAATGCAAAGTAATATTTTCTTTATGTGAAGAATAGAAACCAGAAAATTATATGTTTAGTATTTAGGTCTTAATAGTTTAGGATTTGAAATTAGACCTTTTAAAATTTAGAGAAAAATTCAGAATTATTGTTCCTTTAACTTTAAAGTATTTTTTAATATTATTATTATTAAGGTAATTTTCTGTTACCCACTTTTATTTATTGGTTGTTATTTAATTAATTTCTTTTAAATGGTAAAATTTTCTAGGAGAAAGTTAAGAAAGAGAAAAAAAAATCAAATGGCCTGTTGGTTTGGCCCAATGGCCACGTCAACCAGGCCTGGCCCAACCTGGTCGGGTTAGGACCGAACCCGGCCGGCCATCGACCCCCAGTACTCTCTCCCCTCTCTCGTCTCACGCACACGACCTCCTCCTCGATTCCCCACTGCTCGCTTGCGATGCCGCCGGCCGCCGCTACTTGCTATGATTACTGTGGCCCTCGGCCACCTCTGCGGCCGCCGCTCGCCGACGACCTCGCCCGGCCTTCCCTCCGGGTTCTTCACCGTCGGCTGCATCCTCCGGCTCTCTCATCCGCCCCCGAGCACGGGAACCCTAGCGATTCTTGGTTGGATTGGCCACCGCCGGCCAACTCCCGCGCCGCCGCTGGTCGCTGCTGCTGTCCGGTGAGGCTTCGCCCTCACCCGCCGCCACGATGCCGCCCTATGCGCGTGCGCTGCCCTGCTCCTGCCCACGCCCAACACTCCCTGGCGTGGCCTCGCCGTCCTCTTCTCCCGGCCATTCCCGGGCCCCTCCGGCGCCGCTGCCTACCGGTGTGGCCTTGCCACCTCTCAATCCACCTTAATCCCTCTAGTTCGATTCCCTTTCACCCTCTTGCGCCCGGAATCGACCATGGAGACCCCTGCCCGTCTCCGCTACCCTGTGTTACTCTGGCTGCCTTGCGTGGTGGTGTTGCACAGGCGGTGCTCTATGGTCACTGCAGTACTGCTGCTGTGACGTGTTGGTGATGGGGTGCTCGTGGTGCTGCTGATGGTGCTACTGGCGGGGTAACCTCGACGCCGGCAGGATGGCGTCGGCGATGCAACCCCGGCATCGCCCCCTTTTTTCTGCAGCTACTATTTCATTGTGAGCTACTTTCTCTTGTCTTTGTCAATGGCTTTGCAGTGGTAATCCTTGGTGGTGAAATCTGTTACTATTTGTGTATCTCCTTATGGATGAAATCATCCAAGATATAGTTGGCTTGTTGGAATTTTGGAATAGCTTTTATCTGCTGCATGTACACTGTATTGTTAATTGAGGAAGTTCGGTTTTACTGTTGTTTAATCTTATTTGAGCTCAAGCATGTTTTTTGATTTCAATATTGCTGCTACTACTGTTTAATTTACTGAATGAATGGTTTCTAGTGAGCTGATAAATGGAGGTAGTATCATGTGTTGATTAAGTAGAACATGGCTGCAATACTACTGCTACTAGTATATTGCTTGGTTGGCCTGAGATTATTTCCTGGACCCCAAGTTGATGCATGTAGTATGTTGATTAATTATAGATGGCTCTACTGGTTTTCTTATGATGATGACTAAATCATGTACACAATTGCTATGGAACAGTAGATGTGTTAGAATACACAAACTGATGCCCTGCTAATGTCTTGAGTATGATCTAGTTGCTCATTAGCAACTAAGAAATGATTTTGGCGTGGTTGGATTGTACTTGTGGATCCTGGTGTCCCCATTTTCTGATTATGAACTGATAAGAACAGACATGGCTTTTTTTCTTGGCTTAGCCTATGATGCATAGGCTGAGGCAAAATCTTGGATAAGAACAGATGCTTTTATGTGATTTTTATTTCTTAGTGATGATATTGGCATAGCACTTCTATGCCAGATCTGAGAGAAATCCATCTCTCAAATCCTCCTAGACGAGTCCGGTTGAAGGGTAGTTAGATGGAGTGACTGCTTCTTCTTTTAGTTTCCCCGCAAATGTGTATGCAATCATAAGAACATCTATTGCATGATCTACTCCGACTTCTAGTGGTTTATACCTGTTGCACTAGTAGCTTGATCTTCTGGCTATTGATCCATCATACTTCTTGTGGCAAGCTTGATCCTCCTCCTGCTTTTACTTCATCCTAGTTACAGTCTGCTGATTTACGTGGTTGATTTGGGTGGGGTTTGAATGAGTATGAACTTGTTCTCTTTAGAGGTATTGCATAAAGCTGTGAGATGGTCTGTGGCTGTGATTCTTGCTACCAAGATCAAAGCGTGATGCGGGCTGGAGCATATCTCGCTAGTTATATACTTGTGGAGCTGTTTGTTGTGGTGATGACAACACACAACAGTATCTGTTGTGTGTGCTGCTTGCAAATGGTACCCACCTGTGGGTACAAGTTACCAAGTTGAGTGACTTCCCCCCCCCCCCCCCAGTGCAAGGGATGGTTGATATTTTAGTGGGCAAATTGCTTTTCTCTTCCTCCTTATGCAAGTCACGGCTGATTGAGTACTTATCCCAGTTTGGCATCCCCTTTTGTACTGCCAAGTGAAACTACTCGTGTTGGTCGGCTATTCATATATGATTATTAAATATGCACCTACCTTATTTATCTTGGTGGTTTATATTATTATGTGAGCTAAACAATTCAAGTGTGGCTGACTTTTAAATGTTAGGATTATTTTGGCTTTTCAATGTCAAACATGATCCAGAGAAATGCTCTGGTGGCCTTTTATGGTGTCTAGCTAGATTAGAGGGAGATTAAAATAGTTGCCTTGTTGCCTAAAAATAAACTGAATGATTCAGTTGTTGCCTGCTTGTCCCTTGTTGCTTAAGATATGATTAGTGACTGTCAATGACAACGCCTCGTTGATGCCTCAGATGGAATAGTGATCAACCATTCTCGGAATGCCTCTTGTTTCCTAATTTGGATTTACTCCCTCTAATCATCATTAGGGAATCAGAACAAGTTCTTGACTTCCACTAGCTAGCCACCAACAGTAACATTGCCTCCCAAAGGTGGAGGCAAACATTTTAATCCTCACAAACCACTTCTTCGTCTTTGTTGTTTCTTTTTGCGGGAGATGAAGAATAAGAGGATTGAGAAGATTAGATTTAGGAATTCTTTTATTTCCATTTTCTATTCTTTGTAATTTGGTTTCTTTTTATGGAGTTGTAAATAATTAAATTATGATAATTGTAATAAGGTTTAAATTATCTATCTATTTTGAATTATCAAATGTGTTAACTTTTACATATTGTATTTCGTATTATAGCTTGGAATTCAAATTCAATTCAATATCTTATTTGAGTTCATGTTATTCATATTTGATTTGAATTCAAACTTGTTCTCCCAAAAACACATGGATGCACAAAGGTCATGTCGAAATTTGTTGCACTTACATCGATGACTAACTCAATTTCACCGATGCAAGAGAAACCTCGATCACTTTGACATTTTTAAACAAAAACGCGAAAATTCCCCGAATTTTCTATGCATGAATGCAATGCACACATCTGTTTCCTCTATTTTTGTAACCCCAAATACTGGGATATTACA
>NC_061513.1:160817-191126 GCF_022539505.1 Lolium rigidum
TATATTTAAATCTCTCTCAAGATCTATATATCGTTGGTGGCCAAGAAACACACTTATATATATACGCATGCACTTTATGCGCAAATTGGCGCTGGTGCCTCTAATAATGTGTGTGTGTGCACTCGATCGATGATCCCTAAACCTTAAACCCTAAAACCCTAATCCCTAATCCCTAATTATACCCTAAACGTACACCCTAAACACCCTAAACACTAAACCCTAAACCCTAAACACTAAACCCTAAACCCTAAACCCTAACCCTAACCCTAACCCCTAGCTAACCCTAAACCCTAAACCCTAATTAAACCCTACATATATAGGCCAACGACACTTAATTGCGCATCAAGCGAGGCGACCAACTAATTAGCGCCGATAAATTAATTAACTTGATTTTTGACAAGTTCTCGCCGATCTCGAATGAAAACACATTTGATTAAGTTGTCTCATACATATATATATATATATATATATATATATATATATATATATATATATATATATCGACGCGGATTTTCTACCATGGGTGGTAGCTATGCATAGGGTAGCAACCGTTGGATAGTGGGGCTCCAACTTTGCCCAGGTGCAGATTGAAAAGGCATCCATCAATTCATGTAACGGTGGCTTGCATCTCCGTTATAGCATTGTATCACACACAATTCATGTAATGGTAGCCAGCCGAATCCAGGTTGTCGTTTTGGTAGTGAAATGACAATATAACATGGTCACGGTTGCCCATACCATACGGAAGGTAGCTTGTAGTTTTGGTAGTCAAATGACAAAATCACACGGTCACGGTAACCATGGCGATCTTAACTCGATGTTTTGATACCAAATCGACAAACTTGTGTTGGCACGGTACGTGTAGCACGAGTACATAGCTATAAGCCATGCCAAAGTCGGTTACCCTTTTTAGAATTTTTTGAAGTTTTTTCGTAGCCACGGTGAGAACAAATCATGCGACAATCTGTTTGTGTTTACGCCTACAAATAATGTAGTGTCTTAATTGATCACGGCTTGGTTGGATGAATGTGCAGCAAAACTAGTATTGGTAGGGAGACCATGCTGATGATAAGTTGTCATTTTTGCTCGCTATTGACAAATTAGTATCGGTATGGTACATAATGCTCCGGCCTTTTCTTTTTACAAATGAAAAAATAGTTTGCTGATTAAACAAGAGGTAGAACAACAGATGACTAGCACTAAGCAGCATCATAAACGCAGCTTGGGGATCCCTCCTACCTCGGCTGAACCCAAAAGATCGGTCGAGCTGCTCTTTGAAATCCTAATATCCTCCGGAATATTTGGGTTTGTGTTTCGGTAGCGAGTAGTTGTTCACATTTATCTCCACGGTTTCATGTAATATTTTGAAAAAGTAACCGTGACGTGCAATGGTTGTCATTACATGAAAATCAAACGAGTGCCGTATGATGGTTGTCTTTCAAGAAAATCAACCGTGAGCTGATATAAAACTAGAGAATTATTCAATTAATTTTTAATCCTTCCGTGGCCATGGCTTCATTGTTATTTTGGAAAAAATTCAGTAGGAGCATGCTTTCGGATAACGTAAACACCCATTTATGTTTTCCACAATTTAAGGAGCGGACTAATCAGGCCCAACTTAACTGAAATACTAGTAAGATTGCATGAACAAGAAAGTAAAGATGAATTAAATGGCTGATGAGAGCTGACTTGGATCAACATTTAACAATGCAACAGATCACATCCCCATCAGGTGAAGTAGCGACAAAATCTAGCTACCTTTCAGTTAGCTGAAGTAAACAAAAAATTTAGTTAGCAGCAATTCAACATGCATGGGCGCATACGCATTGTGGTAGCTCTAATGTTCTTTCCCCATCCCAACCCAAAAACGAGCTGACCACACCGTGCTCTACCTCAAGTTCATGGACCATACCATGGCAAGCCGGGTATTTTGTAACCGTGATTCCGTCGTCAAATTGGTTTGGCCTGTGGGTCTCATTTTGGTTGTCATTTTGGTAGAGAAATGTGGTAGAAACGTCCAATGGTTATGCGTATGACTTGGAATCCAACATTTGATGTATTTATTTTATTAGGCTTCTTTACAAATTGGTTGTTGTTTTGGTATCAAAAGGGAAGTGGAATTGATGTTGGCTGCCTATGCCAGCTATGAGATGGTCTCATTTTGGTTGTCATTTTGGTACAAGAATGTGGTAGAATAGTCCGATGGTTGGGCCCTTATGACTTGGATTCCGAATATTGAGTGTATTTATTTTATTGGGGTAGTTTACAGGTTGGTTGTTGTTTTGGTATCAAAAGGGAAGTGGAATTGATGTTGGCTGCCTATGCCAGCTATGAGATGGTCTCATTTTGGTTGTCATTTTGGTACAAAAATGTGGTAGAATCGTCCAATGGTTGTGCCCGTATGACTTGGATTCCGAATTTTCAGTTTATTTATTTTATTGGGGTAGTTTACAGGTTGGTTGTTGTTTTGGTATCAAAAGGGAAGTGGATTTGATGTCGGTAGCCTATGCCAGCTATGAGATGGTCTCAATAAAAAATAAAATATTGCAATCATGAATCGTAGAGGGATGGCAGAATATAACGGAGGAGCATGCCATGCATGTGTAATGGACTAACACCGTGTGCTCTCTTTGTGCTCCCTATAGATGATCTAACGGTTGGATTGGTGTGCATAGCTATGCACCATGGTAGCCCACTATTTCCCATATATATATATATATATATATATATATATATATATATAGGATAAATACTTCCTACTCCTGGGTGTAACTACACCCACGTCTCATATACTACCATACGGAAGTATATAACATACTTTATTGGTTTGAGTATGTTCGTACACTATATCTAAGATACTTCATACCAACTTTGGTGAAAAAAAATTAAATACACCCATAGTTTGCACTATATATACAAAATACATGCACATTTATACGTAAATAAATAGTGTACGTAAAAAAATATACATAATACCTACAAAGTAGTATGTATACTACCAAAATATTCTTATATACTTCATACTACATGTATATACTCTTCGGTATGATAGATACTACCTAGATTATGTGAAACACACGTGGGAGTAACTACACCCGGGTGTAGTATGAATATGTCCTATATATATATATATATATATATATATATATATATATATATATATATAGGTCTGCTATTCTCGAACCCTTTCTGAACTTCCGGGTGTTTCCTAGTGAACTTCTCGACGGAATACCAGAATTGCATGTTCGTGCGGACAGTATTTTCATGATGATTTTCAAACCGCTTATCGGATTGATGCGTATAATATACCGTTGGATTCGCACGGAAATTTCGAAACTTTTTCGTGTTCATCGTTTTCCCAAATTCTCTACTGCTTAGAAATAATTTTAAATATACGAAACAACATTTTCGCGGATTTCTCAATTTCCGTGCAGTTTTGGGGGTATAATTTTCAAACCGTTTATTTGATTGATGTGTATGATATGCCGTTGGAAAGCTGATGACTAGGCGCATCTTTTTCATGAAGATCACTTTTCCAAATTCTTTACAGTTTAAGAGCAGATTTGAAAATACTTGATTCAGCGTTTTGAATTTCTCGGTTTTTCGTACTTTTTTGGGGGGTTTATTTCCGGACCACGTTGGAATGTTCCAAATGATATTGATTTGAAAAGATATTGATTAGGCGCATCTTTTTCATGTTTAATGTTTCTTCAAATTCTAAAAGATTTAAGTTTAATTTTAGAAATACGCAAAGCCGAAGATAACGCCGACACTAGAACATTTCGAATTGGCTCATCTAGATTGATTAGGTGTGGTATTATGGTGTGTTGGGGTATTACTAGAGTTATATTAGTGTTAATTGTATGTGGATTTGATCGATTTTTGTAATTGATGGTCGTACGAACGATTTCTATCCGTATGATTTCCGCCCAGGAAAAGACGGAGTGCGTGAGCAGCTCGAATATGAAAGTGAACTTCACGATAGCTGTTAGTGAACTTCCGGTCGCGGAAAAAAAGTGAACTTCCCGATATGTTGGAGGTGAACTTCCGCATAGTACAAAGTGAACTTTCCATCGTGGTCAAAATTACATCCCACAAAATGGTAAATTTCCTGCAGGTTTGCACAAACTTCCAGTGATTTTAAGGTAAACTTCTGCATAGTGAAAAATGAAATTCCGTTGTGGTCAAACTGAAGTCCTAGAAGAGATAAATTTCAGGCTTGTGCGAGGTGAATTTTCTGACATATTTTGAACTGAACATCCAGATGGTGCAAAGTGAACTTCGCACCATTGCCAAAGTGAATGCCCACAAAAAGTAAGTTTCCCATTGAACATCAAGCACATTCAAATTGCCAATACTTTACTTTACATATTCTAATATTTAATCTGTTTTGTGCACTGCACAAAAATCATTTTTTGGCTGCAACAGTACAAACGTAGCTGGTAAAGGCACAAAACTACAAAAAAAAGTAGCCAAGCTGGAGCAGTTTAGAAGCACCAACATACAAGTTGAAAGCTACTCCCGTGAGAGGATCTGCTTCATACAAAAAAAAAGGAGCATCAATTTGAAAGCTACTCCTGTGAGACGGTGAGAGGATCTGCTTCATTCAAAAAAAAGGAGCATCACTGATTAGCACGTATGGCAACAGCTGCTCCACCTGCCGCTGGATTGACGTCCGGAAATTGATGGCTGCTGCCTGCTGCCTTGCTTCGCTCGCTGCCTGCTGCCTTGCTAGTTGACCCGCGCAACCTTATCTCAAGCAAGCGACAACGCCAGATTCTGCACAATAGTATTTAGAGAAGTACTCATGAATAATCCATCCATCTAGTAGTATTTAGGCAAGTAAAAACATCTATCACATTCATTGCTATCTGAACTTCATGGCTGACACAGATTGAACTACACATTGCTATCGTCTAAATTCAGGTTGAGATAGTTCAACTACCTGGTCTCGGTACCAATATAAGGCTATACGACGGAGAGGTAGGTCCTCCTCCAGCCGCTGATGTATGTCGCAAAGTGCCGCCTGTGTGCTTTAAACTGTAATAGTCAGACAGACTAAACGAACTCCCCAAATATAGGAAGTGAACTGGCCCTCATAATAATGTAAATTACCATTTTTCATACTAGTCGGAGGCATCTCATAATAATGTGAACTACTATTTTTCATACTAGCCAGAAGCGGACTCCTCCCAGTGACGCAGTGGATTCCCCCGAAAAGAAAAGTTAACTTCCAAGAAGTTTTAAATTCTTATGCAGACGAATTGAACTTGCCTGATATATTGAACTTATCAGACATGATTAAATGGACTTCTATGTTTTGTATAGAGAAAAACATGATAATACCCAGCAAGCACACAATAAGTAAAATTAATCAGACCCTGCATGCATGGTGTTGCCTAATTGATTTGTTGCTTACAGATAGCAAGCAATATGACCCCAAAGCACGAGAGCTAAACAAATGGGAATTATGGGAATGGGATTGGGATTGTTGATTTATGGGCAGTCAATAAAATACCACTCTTGCAACTTGCAAGTGTACTCGAGGTGGGGAAAGCGAGAAAGTTTATACTATGTTAAATGTGAATCAGGCAATTCAACGCATGCACAGACCGAAATGCAGTGTGTCAAAGCATGGCGAAATTACATTCTATATGCTATATGCTTAAGTGGAGGTGGTTGAGGTGTACTGGGTTGCTCTGGTGGTTAACCAGACGACGCGCTGCAGAGGATATATAACTCGCAACTCCGTAGAGCATGCAAATCAACTACCTACTGTACTAGCATCCAACATCCCCACACGTAAGATCATAATACTACTAGTACTGTCTTGGCAGACAACACAACCTAGTTCCTAAACATGCCACTAACTGAAAACAAAATGTAAGACTTGGTACGGAACTCGAAACACTCTATAGAGTTAACCGACAACATAAGATAAAAGTTCGTAACTAAAATAAACTAAAAGAAGCCGTAGTACTTTCGGAGAAGCAAAAACTGAACTACACGAACAATAGAAAACTAACTTCTACGACAAACGAAGTACAGTCCTGATAATTAAGAATAAAAGTATTACTATTTTCGTTGGATAAAAGTGAACTTCACATGTGTACGAAGTGAACGTCCTAACTAGAAATTCTGAAGTACTGGCACATCAATCAAGAAAGTGTAGTTCAGTTTTTCATCCTGAAGTGTTGGATAATTAAGGGCTAAACAACAAGCAAGATCAATCAGCAAGTACCGACACATCGTTCAGACTTTTGACCTGCCCTCAATACATAAGTGTACCACCGGAACTTTATTTTGTGAACTATGAAGGCATATATAAGTTGCATCTCTGAAAGCTAATTCTTTTGCAATACACAATTGATAATATGCAGAAGACCATGATGGCATAATTAAAAATAGGTGAACTTCCCCTCATAGGCGAAGTGAACTTTTACCCGATAAAATAGTGAATTTCAGAAGATAACTAGGCAATCATCGAGTGGAACAAGCTGACCTAGGTCTCAATTACCTTTTTGGAGATTGGGTTCCTATATCCGAACTTCTCACGAATTCTACCAACTCGGACAACAAAACACAGAATAGCCTGGTGCTCCCGAACCCCTGGAAATATAAAGAGCTCTTGTGATAGAACATGTAAACTTCGACTTGAATGACATGAACTTGCCAACATATAAAATCTGAACTCCCTGCAAAACAAATGTGTTATCGCGGTTGTCAAAAATTAATCAGTCCGAACTTCATGAATATATTAACAATGGTCTACACATCTAGATCAGGAGCATCACCCACAATACTTATCTTTAAACTGCCATATGTGGCCAGGAAACTTCGCAGCAAACGAAACCATAATCACACTAACTTGCACATGCAAACAAGGCTGAATCTAGATCAAGAGAAAACCGTAATTCAAAATAAAGGGGAACACCACCAGCTCATGTTCCCTTGTACCTCCAACCTGGCTACATGATTAGTTTATCAAATGTTTCTCACAAGATAGAAGAAAGAAATAAAAACGTAAGTACTGGTAGTACAGCAAGATAAGAGGAGTGAAAAATTATACACATGGATAGAGAAGCGATAGAGTAACGACAGTGTTCTATAAAACTGAACTTTTCATATAGACAAAAGGTGGACTTCCACACAAGTACGATGTGAGCTTGCAGTAAAATAATTGATGAGGCAGACTACCGCGAAAAAAGAAGCAAACTTCAAGCATAGACAAATCAAACTTCTTGACTGATCAGGAAGCCGGAAGAAGGGCGGGGCTGGCACCATGTTTATGTCCTTGGATACAGCATCATTCCACGTCTTAGATATAGCATAGGAGGCTCGATCAAGTAGTGTTCCTCTGCTATACAGAAAAAAAAAGGCAGCATAAGGATACTAGTAAACAGTGATAGATGGTCAAGAGCAAAAGAAATAGTAGATAATGCTTTTGTATAGCAAAACAAGATTGCTCTGAGCGCCTCCATTTCAGTAACATGCATTTTGTTCAAATGAAATTCATTTTATTTGCAGAGTGAACTTCCCTTTTTACACCAAATGAACTCACTATGACCATTTAGTTTGTTTCATAGATGAATGAAATGGACATTCACGATGTACATGAGCTTCCACTTATGTGCAAAGTGAACTGTCCAACAAAAATGAAATATACATGAAACTAAAAAAGTGGAATATACATCAACTGTGTGGCTAATTTGAAAGACCAATAGAGAACCGGAGAAAACAAGATCTGTTTTCGTGGTATTCCCTTTAGAATTGGAATATCATTTATCTTTTAAGCGAACCACTCTACCTTAATAGGTGGACTTCCTTTTTATAAAAGTAAACGGAGTGAATCTCAAGAGAAAAGTGAAGTGTATCGTGTAAAAGTACTTCTTTGCATCCTGTCAAACGAATCTGCACGACCAATACCGAAGAAGTGTACTGTATGTAATAGAGAATGTGAAGTTTCCAATTTTGATTCCGTGCATGCAAATCAACTACCTACAGTACTAGCATCCAATATCCCCACACGTAAGATCATAATACTACTAGTACTGTCTTGGCAGACAACACAACCAAGTTCCTAAACATGCCACTAACTGGAAACAAAATGTAAGACCTGGTACAGAACTGAAACACTCTATACAGTTAACTGACGACATAAGATAAAAGTTCAGAACTAAAAGGAACTTCAGAAACTGAATATAGTGAACTCCTACTTTGGTTTAACACATCAAACTCTACAAAACGAAAAGTGAACTTTAATTGTTTTACACATCAAACTCAACAGTTTTTTTATAGTGGACTTGGGTAAATAATCATATGTCGCTTAATAAGTGGACTTCCTATTGTTTAGCTTTTCTAAGTTAATAGGAATAATGAACTTTCACACAAAATAAAACCGAATTTTCACATTGAGATAAAGTGAACCTCGAAAGGAAAATGATGTGAACTTGCGAGCAAAAATAATTGACATAGTGAATTGCGTGACAAAGAGAAGGTGAACCTTTTGGTGAATTCGAGATGAACTTCCTGTATTTTTAAAGCTGAATGGTTTCTTCAATCACCCCTGCCTATGTATAAAAAAGACAAATAGCGCCAGAAGAATGGCTGTAGCTGCTTGCCTATTACATATTTCTTATCTAATGTCAGATCAGAAACATAAATACACAAGTGAATCAAATCTCCCAAAAAATATATAAAGTGAACTTGCCATGTAAACAATCCGAACTTCTTTTGTCTGCCCGAACGAACGAACTACTTAGAATAAAAAGTGTTCTCCCAGTGCCAAACGCAGTAATCTACCTAAATAAACTATGCATACTGCAGTTCACATACGAGGCATCAGCATTGCAGTTCACATTAGAATGGCAATTCACATTTGTTGCGGTAGTAGCGCAATTCACATGATGGGGAGAGCTCACCGAAGGAAGAGTACCAGGCGGTGGTCGTGTCGAGGGAACCAGGTGTTCTTCGACTGAAACGCGACAATTAGAGTACAGAGTTGTAGCTCGATCAAAACATGGGACTGCAGGCGACCAAGAAGGAGGGAGCGAGCGCCTACTGGAGGTGGGTGGCAGGCCAGGGCAGTGCGGTGGTGGGCGGCAGGCCAGGGCGACATGGTGGTGAACTCCCACGTGGTCTGTGAACTGTAGAATAATAAACTGTGTACTGAAGTTGTCTGAGTATGTGATCTCTACAATTTTTATATATACAAATCGTAATCTTTTAAGTGCACACGAACTGAACTTCACGACAAAAGAAAACTGAACTGCATGTGTGGCCTGATTGAACTGTTTTTTCGATCCAAACTGAATTTCCTTTAAGGAACGAACTCCCCCATGAATACCAAAGGAACTCCCAAAATGATGAACTTTTTCGACAGAAAAAGGTAAACTTACAAAATGAAGTGAACTTTTATTTAGTTTATATATAAAGAACTGCCTATTTTCTCCTATGTGCACTTCTAGACAAACCTCTATTAGTTTCTCTATTAAATAGCACACAATCAACATCAATGATCTCTCAACAAAGCATCAACCACAATTTAGTAGGAGCACTGAGCATATTTTAGATTGAACTCTTAACTTCTAATCCAACTTCCAAACATATATAACTAAACTTCAGACATGGACGAGGTGAACTTTCGTTTTTGAAGTGCGACTAGTTTAAAATGGAAGTGTGACTAGTTCAAAATGTGAACCAATCTTCCCGCATATGCATCCATGGTTGTAAAATTCTGAACTACACGTTCAGGAGTTCAGGAAATTAAGAACCTGCACTCACCATGTTGCTTAGCTGTCAAAATAGAACACTCTTATGCACCTACTCCTTTATTTAGTGAACTATTTATGCCGACTGAACTATATATGTCTAATTAGTGAACTGCTGACTAGTCATGAGTGAAATTAGTAAGAGTTGGAGAGGCAAATTGCCCCAAATACATACGTTTATAGTGGGAAATAGAATTGGTTATTGGTGAACTACCGATATGAAGTTATAAAGTGTCCAGAACTTACTGTCCAGAATATGAACTCCTTCAGCCTAATTGAAGTGCTAAACACTAAATTTCCCACATACCTACTGAATATAAATGAACCATCCATACCACATCAGCCGTATCAAAAATTAACTTCACGAATTTGGAGAAGTGCAGAGCGAAAAATGCAGAAACCTGGTGCTCGTTGGAGTATAGAAAGTTGCTCACGCTAATGCACAAACCTGGCACCTGCAGCCTGTAGATCGGGCGTTATGGCGTCGATGCAACGCCAATCCGCCCGCGATGAGCAGAGGGAAAGCACACGCCGGAGCACATCGATTTTGCGGGAAGAGCAAGGGGCAGCGCACGAGTAGGGCGCCGCCAGACCAGTGGACTGCAGGGAAAGTGAAATGGCGGTGGTGCGTGGCCGGGGAGGGTAGGCGCACGTGCGGGGGCTGCAGCGGCGATTGATCTCCGGGGTAGGGAAGCGTGGCTGTCGGTGATGATGTGCGGCGGTGGTGGGTGGCTGGCGCCACGCTGGCCCAGAAGAAGGTCTTTTCCTCGGGGGACTTTGCCGGAATCCGTCATCGGCTCCCTCGCGTCGGCTGCCGCTGCCGCTCTCTCGCCGGTGCCGACTAGGTAGGAGGCGGGGTTGGATTGGGGAGCGCGGAAGGAGGCGGGGCAGGGAGGTCGGCGCCGGCGGCTGGGGAAGGAGGCGGGGCAGGGAGGGGCGGCGCCGGTGGCCGGGGAAGGAGGCGGGGCAGGGAAGGGCGGCGCCGGCGGCCGGGGAAGGAGGTGGGGCAGGGAGGGCGGCGCCGGCGGCCGGGGAAGGAGGTGGGGCAGGGAGGGGCGGCGCCGGCGGCCGGGGAAGGAGGCGGGGCAGGGAGGGGCGGCGCCGGCGGCCGGGGAAGGAGGCGGGGCAGGGAGGGGCGGCGACGGCGGCCGGGGAAGGAGGCGGGGCAGGGAGGGGCGGCGCCGGCGGCCGGGGAAGAAGGCGGGGCAGGGAGGGGCGGCGACGGCGGCCAGGGAAGGAGGCGGGGATAGAGGGTTCGTGCTGCAGTTCACATCGGGTTGATGCGGGATTCGTTTGGCTCGGTTTGGTACTGGTGGCTTTTTTTTTTAGCTCGGGTTGGTTTAGGGGGTTCTAGAATAGCTATTCTAGAACCCCTCTTAAGGGGGGTTCGAGAATAGTTGGGCTCTATATATATATATATATATATATATTCTGAGCATCGGTTGCAAAATAGTGCAACCCTATATATATATATATATATATATATATATATATATATAGGGTTGCACTATTTTGCAACCGATGCTCAGAATATTATTCCGAGCACCATCCCACCCTATATTGCGCGCGGAGCAGAACCAAAGGAGAAAAAAAACCCCACGAACCCACCTACCGCCCACGCACGAAACCCACCCACCCCGTCCGATCTAAAATTCCCCCACCGTGTCCTACGCCGGCCACCCCCGCCGCCACCGGCCGCCCCCGTCGCCGGCCACCCCGCCGCCGCCAGCCGCCCCCCGTCGCCGGCCACCCCGCCGCCGCCAGCCACCCCGCCGCCGCCAGCCTGGCCGCTCCCCGCGCCACAGCTCCCCCACTGCGCCTCACCTCCAGCGGCTCCCTTCGACCAGCCTCCCACGCCGCGCGCGCCTGCTACCCCTTCCGCTGGCGCGAACCTGCCGCCCCGCCGCGGGGAGTCGCCGCCCAGCCCGGCCCTCCGCCGGGAATCCACACAGCCACCTCCCACGACGCCGGGAAGTACGGCCGCCTCCTCCCCTGACTCCGGCAAGCGCCGCCGCATCCTCTGCAGTACCCGGCGAGCACCGCCCCCTCCTCTCTCGACCCCGGCAACCGCTGCAGCCACTTGGAGAGCTCGCGCGTCGCAGCCTGGGAGGACCACCGGGCGGCCATCTCGAGGGCTCGACTCCGTCGCCTGGGAGACCCGGGGCGCCGTCCTCAGGCAAGTCAGCGTCGCCCCAACCTGCCTCGCTCAACCCCCCGCTGGCGATTTCTGCTGCGGTTGAACTTACTTCCAAGCGGACTTGTACTTTTTCTCCACGGGCGCATGTTCTTCCGTAATTTTCTTATATTGTTTTGTTGTGATGGTAAACCGTGTTGCGTATCTGCAAACTGCAAACTGTTGCTATCTCTCTTCGAACTATGCTTTTCTATATATCTTAGTTTGTGGAACACTAAACTCTCTCTTTGTATAAGAAATTCGTACTGCAAACTGTTGGAACGGGCTGCAAATTTCGTGTATGTAAAGATGGCGTTCTTTAGTTTCAGTTTGGACTGAGTCAGTTCGTGTGCGTAAAGATGTCCAGTTTAATCTTGTCTCTGTTAGATGGCCAGTTTAGTCTTGTCTCTATTAGACTTGTACGATGCGTGCTTCAGCTGAACATCCACTACTTTCTGGATTTTCTTTCTAGTTTTGCCTCTGTACTGTTTATGTGTGTGGCGGATTCCAGTCCAAAACCTATCATTGTCCATTTATCTCTGAATTTTGGAAGTTCAGTACTTGCATCGAGAACTCTGAAATTTCAGTCTGAGCTGCTATTGATTTATTCCGAACTCAATCAATTGATCTGTCATTCGCTTTAGCAAACATTTCCTGCAAGTTTAAGGACAAAGTGCACTTGTATTTATAGAGCACTTGTATTTATAGAGCACTTGTCCAGATTTTGCAGTATCTCTTGCTACATATCTGCTCGCGCCGCCTATGTCCCTGCGCGCTGTAGGCTATCGCTGTGCCGGTCCTCAACTCTTGCCCAGCTTGGTGTTATATCTGAATTTTATGCGCTAGTCAGTACGTACAAGTTCAGAAGTAAGTTCAACTGCACGGTGGCAGGAAGTGCAAGTACGTGTTTTCAGTTTTGGAAAGGGCACAGATTCATCAAATCCCCTAATTTTCTCTCTTTTGTTATTTACTACAGTTGTGCACTTGTGTATAGAAGCACTCCACTTGTACATGTCGCATTGAATTAAGATGATCATGTGTATATTACTACTGTTGTTGTATATTTCTTTGATACAGGGAAGTAAAAATACTCATAACAAGTAGTATATGTTTTTCATTGGCTAAGTACATATTAGAATCTATATTGAACTGAAAAGATTGTCATGTTTGGTGTTTGGTCTTTAATGTTGTTGGCGCTTGATGGTGTCGTCCAGTGAAGCTAGTGGTTTCAGCTCTACTGCTCCAGCATCGTCTCTGTCCAGTCCGCATTAGTATGATTGTTGATTGGTACTAAACTTTTGTCTTTTTACAGAGTACGGCACACTTGTTTAGACCGTGAAGTGCAGTACAATTTCATGTTGTTGCACCTCCTGAAGTGGGTCGTCGTCAGACCTACAGTGGGCTGGCGCTCCACAACCATTAGTTCATGGCTGTTTTGTTCCTATGCCCGCGATGAGGCCACCTCTGTTTGTAATGTGCCCTGACTCTAATCCGTGGCTCATCAAGCTAGGGGTGAGGTTTAGCTGTAGCTGTCAGCTGAACCACATTGCTTGCCATGGAACTTCACACCTCTACACACGTCAACCTCTATTTGATCTATAAAAAATTGGAGGCACTTAAGCTGGTTCAGAGAATGGAGAAAAATAGAATCTGTGGTTATGCATGGAATGTGTGCGGTGGAAAAAAGCTCCAACCATTTTAGGACATCTTCACTGGCTCGAAGCATTTTGGACGCAAAACATAAGAAAAAAAGAAAATCAAAATGCATATGGTACGAAGTAAGTCTTCACCTTTGGGCAGTTCGCCTAGCAAATGCTAAGAGAATACACTTTTCTGAATTTGGTAAATAATGTGAACCCCGTTAAAAACCAAAGGTATAAAACACTAAATAAAAAATATGAATTGTATGTATTCGAGAGCTCTAAAATTTCGCTATTCAAAGTACATAGTTATTAGAGCAGTACACTTATACGACTCCCGCAAATGTTCAGTTTCGAGAAATGTAGGAAAATAATAGAAAAATATGGAAGTTGAAATACTTGACGCTGAGAAGTACAACCACTCGACACGACCAGTCCACCCTCTAAATATGGAAGTTGAAATACTTGACGCTGAGAAGTACAACCATTCAACACAAAGCATAGGAAGAATAAGAAAATCGAGAAAATCCAAATGTAGTAAAAACCAAATAATTCCATTACACCCGAGGAAGTTCTAATAGTTGATGACGAGAAGTACAACCATTCGACAAGATAAGTACAAGCACTTATAATATGAAGTACAAGAAAACCGACAAAATCCAAATGTAGAAAAAAAAATCCCGTCACCCAAGAGGAAGGTCAAATAGTTGATGGCGAGAAGTACAAACTTTTGATACCAGCAGTACACACATTTAATATAGGAAGTACAAGAAAACCGATAAAATCCAAATTTAGGAAAAACAAAATAATCTTGTCATCCGCGAGGAAGGACAAACAATGATTCCAAAAAGTACAAGCGGAGGCTACAGGAAGTACAAGCGGTAATTACAGGAACTCCAAATTTTCCAAAGAAAAAATACTCTCACATAAGTTCACTTAGCAATGTTGGGAAGTTCAAAAATTAAGATCAAATAAGTGTATAATTAAGTAGAGTCTAGGGACAATCTAAAACTATCATTCTGAAACACACATGTTTAGTTATTGTAAACACACTAGTATCCAAACATTTCCGGGAAGTACAACCACGAAGGCCAAGAAGTACAAGAACATGTCTCGGGAAGTTCAGATGCGCGTGCTTGTGTTGGACATTTTGTGTGGTCATGGACTTCAAATGGACACCGTACGAGAAATTTATAGCCATTTTAGTGAACACTTTCATGAAATCGCGCTGAGAAGTACAACAGCATTACCCGATAAGTACAGGTTCATGTCGAGGGAAGTTCAGTGCTCTGTTTTTTACGGGGCGGAAATCTATTTTTCAAATCTCATCGATTTGATCACCAACCACTTCAATCATTGTCACCAAAAGCTTTATATGTTAGAGTATATGTCTAATTTCATTACCTACAATATTTACAACAAATAAATGGATCTAAGCCATCAAATTCAAACCGTTATCCCACAAAATATACCGGAAACATGATTTCAAAACATCTAAAATTAGTTTTAAACCGTTCGGATTTGGCAAAAATGGTAAATACAAAAAAGATGCGCCATTTTGACAGCTTTCCAACCGTATATCATTTCCATTGTTTAAATACTCTGAATGGAAATCGCGGGGAAATCATTCGGTGCCCGTCACATAAAACGGGCGGACAGTAATTCGATTTATTCTCTTAAACTGTAAGAAATTAGAGAAAACAATTCGAATAAGAAAGTTGCGCCTAGTCCATAGCTTTCCAACGCCATATCATTTGCATCATTCCGACAAACGGTTGAAAAAAATCATCCAAATTACTGTCCGCTCGTTTTTTAGTACGTCCGAAATTCGGTATTTTCAAAATTGTTCAAAAACTGTGAGGATTTTGAAAAAACTTAAAACATGAAAAAGTTGCGCAATTTCATTATCTTTCCAACGGTATATCACTTGCACAGTTTCGATAAGCGATTCGAAAATCAACCTAAAAGTTCGTTTTCTGGCCATATAGAAACGTTTTCGTATTTTTAAAATTAAATTTAAACCGTGCATAATCTGCGAAAGTTGTGAACATGAAAAAGTTGCGGTTTTTCATTATCTATCCAACGGTATATCATTTGCACATTTCGGCCAAGTGGTTGAGAAAATCGTAGTATAATCACTTGCTTTCAAGAAAACGGGAAGTTCAAGTAAGTTTCGACAGAAAGGTCAACCCTCTTATCCAGGAAGTTCAACCTTGTGTCCAGAGAAGTTCAAGTCGGTGCTCAGAATATTATTCTGCAACCGGTTGCAGAATAGTGCTGGTATATATATATATATATATATATATATATATATATATAATTAGTGTGCATGCATGTGTGCGCATGCATGGCATACCTTGCATATCATTCGTGCATATATTTCAATATATATCTGAACATATTCTTGGGGATAAATATATATATTTCAATCTCTCTCTCGATCTATATATATATATATCGTTGGTGGCCAAAAAACACGCTTATATATATTTACGCATGCACTTTATGCGCAAAGGCGCGGGTGCCTCTAATAATGTGTGTGTGCACTCGATCGATGATCCCTAAACCTTAATCCCTAAAATCCTAATCCCTAATCCCTAATTATACCCTAAACGTACACCCTAAACACCCTAAACACTAAACCCTAGACCCTAGACCCTAAACCCTAAACACTAGACCCTAAACCCTAAACCCTAAACCCTAACCCTAGACCCTAAACCCTAAACACTAAACCCCAACCCCAACCCCAAACCCTGCTAAATCCTAAACCCTAGACCCTAAACCCTAATTAATTAACCTTAACCCTAACCCTAAAACCCTAGCTAGCTAACCCTAAACCCTAATTAAACCCTACATATATATATAGGCCAACGACACTTAATTGCGCATCAAGCAGGCGACCAACTAATTAGCGCTGATAAATTAATTAACTTGAATCTTGACAAGTTCTCTCGAATGAAAACACATTTGATTAAGTTGCCTCATAATATATATACAATTAGTGTGCATGCGCGCATGGCATACCTTGCACATATCATTTGTGCATATATTTCAATATATATCTGAACATATTCTTGGGGATAAATATATATATTTCAATCTCTCTCTCTCGATCTATATATATATATATCGTTGGTGGCCAAAAAACACACTTATATATATATATATACGCATGCACTTTATGCGCAAAGGCGCGGGTGCCTCTAATAATGTGTGTGTGCACTCGATCGATGATCCCTAAACCTTAAACCCTAAAACCCTAATCCCTCATCCCTAATTATACCCTAAACGTACACCCTAAACACCCTAAACACTAAACCCTAAACCCTAGACCCTAAACCCTAAACACTACACCCTAAACCCTAAACCCTAAACCCTAACCCTAGACCCTAAACACTAAACCCCAACCCCAAACCCTGCTAAACCCTAAACCCTAGACCCTAAACCCTAATTAATTAACCTTAACCCTAACCCTAACCCTAAAACCCTAGCTAGCTAACCCTAAACCCTAAACTCTAATTAAACCCTACATATATATAGGCCAACGACACTTAATTGCGCATCAAGCAGGCGACCAACTAACTAGCGCTGATAAATTAATTAACTTGAATCTTGTCAAGTTCTCTCGAATGAAAACACATTTGATTAAGTTGCCTCATAATATATATACAATTAGTGTGCATGCGCGTGATGCGCGTACATCACGCGTCCGTTGTGAACCCCAAGAGGAAGGTGTGATGCGTACGGCGGCAAGTTTTCCCTCAGTAAGAAACCAAGGTTTATCGAACCAGTAGGAGCCAAGAAGCACGTTGAAGGTTGATGGCGGCGAGATGTAGTGCGGCGCAACACCAGGGATTCCGGCGCCAACGTGGAACCCGCACAACACAACCAAAGTACTTTGCCCCAACGAAACAGATGAGGTTGTCAATCTCACCCGCTTGCTGTAACAAAGGATTAGATGTATAGTGTGGATGATGATTGTTTGCAAAGAACAAGTAAAGAACAATAGCAGCAGATTTGTATTTCAGATGTAAAGAATGGACCGGGGTCCACAGTTCACTAGAGGTGTCTCTCCCATAAGATAAATAGCATGTTGGGTGAACAAATTACAGTCGGGCAATTGACAAATAGAGAGGGCATGACCATGCACATACATGATATGATGAGTATTGTGAGATTTAATTGGGCATTACGACAAAGTACATAGACCGCTATCCAAGCATGCATCTATGCCTAAAAAGTCCACCTTCAAAGTTATCATCCGAACCCCTTCCAGTATTAAGTTGCAAACAATGTACAATTGCATTAAGTATGGTGCGTAATGTAATCAATAACTACATCCTCGGACATAGCATCAATGTTTTATCCCTAGTGGCAACAACGACATCCACAACCTTAGAACTTTCCGTCACTCGTCCCAGCATTTAATGGAGGCATGAACCCACTATCGAGCATAAATACTCCCTCTTGGAGTTAAGAGTAAAAACTTGGCCAGAGCCTCTACTAATAACGGAGAGCATGCAAGATCATAAACAACACATAGGTAATAGATCGATAATCAACATAACATAGTATTCTCTATCCATCGGATCCCGACAAACACAACATATAGAATTACAGATAGATGATCTTGATCATGTTAGGCAGCTCACAAGATCCAACAATGAAGCACATGAGGGGAAGACGACCATCTAGCTACTGCTATGGACCCATAGTCCAGGGGTGAACTACTCACTCATCACTCCGGAGGCGACCATGGCGGTGAAGAGTCCTCCGGGAGATGATTCCCCTCTCCCGGCAGGGTGCCGGAGGCGATCTCCCGAATCCCCCGAGATGGGATTGGCGGCGGCGGCGTCACGATGAAGGTTTTCCGTATCGTGGCTCTCGGTACTAGGGGTTTCGCGACGAAGGCTTTAAGTAGGCGGAAGGGCAACGCGGGGGCCACACGAGGGCCCCACACACCGTGGCCGCGCGGCCAAGGGCCAGGCCGCGCCGCCCTGTTGTGGCGGCGCCTCGTGGCCCCACTTCCTTTCCCCCTCGGTCTTCTGGAAGCTTCGTGCAAAAATAGGACCCTGGGCGTTGATTTCGTCCAATTCCGAGAATATTTCCTTACTAGGATTTCTGAACCAAAAACAGCAGAAAACAACGAACGGCTCTTCGGCATCTCGTTAATAGGTTAGTGCCGGAAAATGCATAAATACGACATATAATGTGTATAAAACATGTAGATATCATCAATAATGTGGCATGGAACATAAGAAATTATCGATACGTCGGAGACGTATCAGCATCCCCAAGCTTAGTTCCTGCTCGTCCCGAGCAGGTAAACGATAACAAAGATAGTTTCTGGAGTGACATGCCATCATAACCTTGATCATACTATTGTAAGCATATGTAATGAATGTGATAAGGGCTAAGCCCAAGGATGTGCCCGATCTTCACGGATTTGGGTGGAACTCGTGGGGGAGATGGATGAACGCGATGAACACGGAGGGGAATCGTGGGGATACAACACACACACGCACACAATCGGTTTTCCCTCATTGGCCCGAACCACCAACTCGATAGAGGTTGCGAGAAAAGACCTTCCGGTAGAAGTCCCGCAAAGAGATCGACAAGTCGAATCCCGAGAGATCTAGAAGGGCGAAAAGACCGGAAGGTTGATAGAAGTGCAAGCAAAAGACCAAATAGGTAGAAGTGCAAGCAAAAGACCAACAAATCGGTAGAAGTCGCCAAAGAGATCTTCACGAGTCGACAAGGAGCCCGGGTGGGTACAAGATCAAAGATCTAGGTAGGGTTCCCACAAGGGTGAGCTAAGCTCAGGTTTAATTTCACATCAAGTCTGAATCTCAGATCTGAGCCAACTAGGCTATTTATAGTAGGTGGGGCGAAGGGGTAAGTTACAACTAAAAGTGCTGTTGTGCTGAAGTTCGATGAGGCGGAAGTTCCGGCCAACCAGGCGGAAGTTCCGGTCGAGGGCGGAAGTTCCGGTCCGGAGGGCGGAAGTTCCGGCCGGGCGGAAGTTCCGGCCAAGTTCCGGCCTTGTTCCGGAAATGCGCCATTGTCCCGCAAGTAACATCCAAGTATGGTTTTCGCCGACTTCCGGAACTTGGGCGGAACTTGGGCGGAAGTTCCGGTGGGCGGAAGTTCCGGTCCTTAGGGGCGGAAGTTCCGGCTGGACCCTGTTTCCTGGGCGCTGGAAAGCATCTTGAGAGCATCTGGGAGGCATCTGGCCGGAAGTTCCGGTCCTGGGGGGCGGAAGTTCCGGCCTGGGCGATGGAGCTCCATCTTCATCTTTTCCAGCTCTCTCTCCAATGGCTTGGTCTCCATGGCTTGCGTCTTGGTCGATGTACCTGATTGAGCATAGGGTATTTGCATGAAGTAGCATGCCATCCAAGGGGGTATCAAATGCGTACGTGGAGTGGAGCGAATTCACCTCTTGGTGTAGGGCTTTGGCTCGAGCTCGTGTCATTGGGCCACGAGGAGGGCTTGTCGGTCTTGAGGAGGCGGTGTCCAAAGGCCACCCCATATCATCTCCCCCCCCCTTGGGAAAGAGTCGTCCTCGACTCTATGATCTCCTCATCGCCATGATAGGGTGAGAGGTCGGACACATTGAATGTGTTGCTCACCAAGTACTTGGATGTTGGTATGTCGATGACGTAGGCGTTGTCGTTGATGCGCTTGAGGACCTTGAAAGGACCATCGCCTCGGGGCTTGAGCTTGGAGTTTCTTTCTTGAGGGAAGCGGTTCTTGCGGAGGTGTATCCATACTTGGTCTCCTTCATTGAAGATCCGTGCCTTTTTCTTCATGTTGAGTCTAGTGGCTTGACGAAGAACTTGTTGCTCGATTGTTGCCCTTGTATCTTCATGTAGCTTCTTCATGTATTGTGCTCGCTTGTCGATGTTCATGTTTACTTGCTCATGTAGCGGGAGAGGAAGGAGGTCAATCGCCGTAGGTGGTTCAAACCCGTAGACGACCATGAATGGACTTCTCATTGTTGTAGAATGCTTGGACCGATTGTAGGCAAACTCCGCATGCGGGATGCAATCTTCCCATGACTTCAAATTCCTCTTGACAATCACTCGTAGTAGTGTGGATAGGCTTCGGTTCACCACTTCGGTTTGCCCATCGGTTTGTGGGTGCGAGGATGACGAGAACAAAAGCTTGACGTTGAACTTGGCCATTAGTGTCTTCGAAAGGTAACTCATGAATTTGACATCTCGATCCGACACAATGCTTCTTGGTACACCGTGGAGTCTCACAATTTCCCTAAAAAACAAGGAGGCAATATGTGAAGCATCATCCGTTCGAGAGCATGGTATAAAATGAGCCATTTTAGAGAATCGATCAACCACTACAAAAATTGAATCATGACCATATTTTGTTCTAGGCAATCCTAGCACGAAATCCATACTTATATCGGACCAAGGAGCATAAGGAATAGGCAATGGTGTATAAAGACCATAGGGGTTGGAAGTGGACTTAGCTTGTAAGCATGTTGTGCACCGTCGGCAAAGGCGCTCCACGTCGCGGTACATTCTTGGCCAATAATAGTGGGTGGAAAGCATGGCATATGTCTTCTCTCGTCCAAAGTGTCCCATGAGACCACCACCATGCGATTCTTGTAAGAGCAAAAGGCGAAGGGAAGACATGGGAATGCAAAGTTTGTTTCCCTTGAACAAGAATCCTTGGTGCAAATAGAAATCATCGATGCCCTTATCACTAGAACACTTTGCAAAGATTGGGCCGAAGAAAGTATCGGAAGCATATAAGTCTTTGATTTCATCAAGACCCAAAACATGGACATCCAAACGAGTGAGTAAGAGGGTGAGCTTGCGGGAAAGAGCATCCGCAACTACATTGTCCTTGCCCTTCTTGTATTTGATTACATATGGAAAGGACTCAATGAACTCAACCCACTTTGCATGTCTTTTGTTCAAATTGTGTTGACTTTTCAAATACTTCAAAGACTCATGGTCGGAGTGAATGACAAACTCTTTTGGCCAAAGATAGTGTTGCCAAACTTCAAGAACACGGACCAAAGCATAAAGTTCCTTGTCATATATAGGATAGTTGAGGCGTGCGCCATCCAACTTCTCGCTATAGTATGCCACGGGTTTTCCATCTTGCATAAGAACTCCACCAATACCGAGTCCACTCGCATCACATTCAATCTCAAAAGTTTTGGAAAAGTTCGGAAGAACAAGTAGAGGAGCCTCGGTAAGTCTCTTTTTCAACTCATCAAAAGCTTTTTGTTGGGCCTTGCCCCACACAAATGGAACATTCTTTTTCGTAAGCTCATTCAAAGGGCAAGCAATGGTGCTAAAGTCTTTCACAAAGCGGCGGTAGAAACCGGCGAGTCCATGGAAACTTCGGACTTGACCAACATTTGTAGGAGTAGGCCAATTGTGGATGGCCTCAACCTTGGAAGAATCAACTTCAATGCCATTGGCGGAAACCACAAATCCAAGAAAAACCAACTTGTTTTGAGCAAAGGTACACTTGGGGAGGTTTGCATAAAGCTTCTCATGACGCAAGATGCATAAGACTTCTCTCACATGTTGTACATGGTCCTCGAGACTTTTGCTATAAATGAGAATATCATCGAAATAGACAACCACACTCTTGCCAATGAGAGGTCGCAAGATGTGATTCATGAGTCGCATGAAAGTAGATGGAGCATTTGAAAGACCAAATGGCATGACAAGCCATTCATATAGACCAAGTTTGGTCTTGAATGCCGTCTTCCATTCATCACCTATTGCCATGCGGATTTGGTGGTAGCCACTACGCAAATCTATCTTAGAGAAAATCGTGGCACCACTCAATTCATCTAGCATGTCATCTAAACGCGTAATGGGATGGCGGTAGCGAACGGTAATGGCATTGATGGGGCGACAATCCATACACATTCGTTGCGACTCATCCGGTTTAGGCACAAGAATTACGGGAACCGCACAAGGGCTTAAGCTTTCACGAACATACCCTTTTTCGAGGAGGTCTTGTATTTGGCGTTGAATCTCCTTTGTGTCTTCGGGGTTGGTGCGGTAGGCGGCGCGGTTTGGTAGAGGAGCGCCGGGTATGAGGTCGATGCGGTGCTCAATTCCTCGAAGCGGTGGGAGTCCATGAGGAAGCTCGTCGGGGAAAACATCTTGGAACTCCTTCAAAAGAGACAACAAAGACGAAGGAAGTGTGGTTAAGTCGTTAGTCTCTGAGGATGGCCCCTTGCAAATGAGCACATAGTGCAATTTGGTGGATGGGTTGTGGTGCACTTCTCTCATCTCACTCTTGGTAGCTATGAGGATACTCTTCATCTCACTCATATATGGCTTGTGGCGCTCACTTTCTTTTTGGTGGGTCACTCTCTCACCACTCATCTCACTAGTGATTGTAGCTTCCTTAGCCCTCACTAGAGCCTTTGCATTGTCCGCAATTACTTGGCTAGGAGTCATTGGGCGTAGGATGAACGTCTTGTCGCCAACCTTGAAGCTATAGGCATTTGTGTAGCCATCATGGCTTGCTCTTTTGTCATATTGCCAAGGGCGACCAAGTAGCATGTGGCACACCGTCATGGGCACTACATCGCAATCAACGGTATCTTCATAGGCGCCAATCTTGAAGGAGACGGAGACGGTGTGTTGTATCTTGACATTTCCATTGTCACTTAGCCATTGCACATGGTACGGGTGGGGGTGTTTCCGGAGTGTGAGGTTGAGCTTGGAGCATAGTTCGGTGCTTGCAAGATTGTGGCAACTCCCTCCATCGATGATAACCTTTATTGACTTGCCATTGATTCCGGCTCTTGTTTGGAAGATGTTGCACCTTTGATCTTCATTGGGGAGTGCATGGGTTGTCAACACTTTGGTCACTACAAGGGATGGACTTGCATCATGCACACATAGGACTTGCTCTTGGTCTTCCAAGTCATCATCTTCATGATTGGTTGCGGCTAGTACCAAGGCTTCATATTCACCCTCACTCAAGTACTCCACATCTCCATCATCTCGAGTTATCATAACTCTTGTGTTCTTGCATTCAAAGGATTTATGTCCTTGAGCACCACACTTGAAGCAAGTGATGTTACTAGATCCCGTGGAAGCTTTGGAGGGCATAGTTGATTGCTCCGGCTTGAAGCTTGTTGTCTTGAAGGCACTCTTTGTTTGCTTGGGAGGATCCTTGGAGGTAATAGCACTTGTGTTTTTGATGCTTGAGGAGGTGTTTGTTGCATTTCTTGCGGCGAAGAAGGACTTGGTCTTGGCACTTGCTAAGTCTTCTCGCACTTGGCGCTCGGCTCTTGTAGCTTGATGAAGCAACTCAACCATGTTGGTGTAAGGCAAGAACTCCACTATCCTCTTGACGGGAATGTTCAATCCATTCAAGAATCTTGCCATAGTTTGCTCTTCTCTCTCATCCACATTGGCACTCATCATGGTCATGTGCATCTCCTTGTAGTACTCCTCAACGAACTTGAAGCTTTGCTTGAGTTGAGTAAGCTTGTTGAAGAGGTCACGCTTGTGGTGGGTGGGCACAAAGCGTTTGTGCATGACTTCTTGCATCTCTTCCCATGTGCCAATGGGCTCTAAGTATTCCTTGTCACGCTTCTTGTTCACTTCTTCCTGTAGGATAACGTTGCATAGAAAACAAAAAATTTCCTACCGCGAACACGCAATCCAAGCCAAGATGCAATCTAGAAGACGGTAGCAACGAGGGGGTATCGAGTCTCACCCTTGAAGAGATTCCAAAGCCTACAAGATGAGGCTCTTGTTGCTGCGGTAGACGTTCACTTGCCGCTTGCAAAAGCGCGTAGAAGATCTTGATCACGATCGGTTCCGGCGCCACGAACGGGCAGCACCTCCGTGCTCGGTCACACGTTCGGTTGTTGATGAAGACGACGTCCACCTCCTGTTCCAGCGGGCAGCGGAAGTAGTAGCTCCTCTTGAATCCGACAGCACGACGGCGTGGTGTCGGTGGCGGTGGAGAACTCCGGCGGAGCTTCGCTAAAGCGCGCGGGAGCTATGGAGGAGAGGGGGCGGCTAGGGTTTGGGAGGGGTGGCCGGCCACTCAAGGGGCGGCCAGGTTGTGGTCTTGGGGTGGCCGGCCCCCTCCCTTGGCCCCTCATTATATAGGTGGATTCCCAAGAGTTGGTGTCTAAGTCTTCGAGTAAGACCCGAACCAAAAACCTTCCATAAGAGAGGGAAACCTAGCCAAGCTAGGACTCCCACCAAAGGTGGGAGTTCCACCTCCCATATGGGGGGTGGCCGGCCCCCTAAGGGGAGTCCACTTGGGACTCCTCCCCACTAGGGTTGGCCGGCCATGGAGGTGGAGTCCCATGTGGACTCCACCTTCCTTGGTGGTTTCTTCCGGACTTTTCTAGAACCTTCTAGAACCTTCCATAGAACCTTCCGCGACATTTTAATTCACATAAAATGACATCCTATATATGAATCTTATTCTCAGGACCATTCGGAACTCCTCGTGATGTCCGGGATCTCATCCGGGACTCCGAACAAATATTCGAACTCCATTCCATATTCAAGTACTACCATTTCAACATCCAACTTTAAGTGTGTCACCCTACGGTTCGTGAACTATGCGGACATGGTTGAGTACTCACTCAGACCAATAACCAATAGCGGGATCTGGAGATCCATAATGGCTCCCACATATTCAACGATGACTTTAGTGATCGAATGAACCATTCACATACAATACCAATTCCCTTTGTCTCGCGATATTTTACTTGTCAGAGGTTTGATCTTCGGTATCACTCTATACCTTGTTCAACCTCGTCTCGACAAGTACTCTTTACTCAGTACCGTGGTATGTGGTCTCTTATGAACTTATTCATATGCTTGCAAGACATTAGACGACATTCCACCGAGAGGGCCCAGAGTATATCTATCCGTCATCGGGATGGACAAATCCCACTGTTGATCCATATGCCTCAACTCATACTTTCAGGATACTTAATCCCACCTTTATAGCCACCCATTTACGCAGTGGTGTTTGATGTAATCAAAGTACCTTTCAGGTATAAGTGATTTATATGATCTCATGGTCATAAGGACTAGGTAACTATGTATCGAAAGCTATATAGCAAATAACTTAATGACGAGATCTTATGCTACGCTTAATTGGGTGTGTCCATTACATCATTCATACAATGATATAACCTTGTTATTAATAACATCCAATGTTCATGATTATGAAACTAATCATCCATTAATCAACAAGCTAGTTAAGAGGCATACTAGGGACTCTTTGTTGTTTACATATCACACATGTATCAATGTTTCGGTTAATACAATTATAGCATGGTATATAAACATTTATCATAAACATAAAGATATATAATAACCACTTTTATTATTGCCTCTTGGGCATATCTCCAACAGTCTCCCACTTGCACTAGAGTCAATAATCTAGATTACATTGTAAGGAACCTAACACCCATGGCATTCAGGTGTTGGTCATGCTTTACCCTAGGGAGAGCTTTAGTCAACGGATCTGCTACATTCAGATCAGTGTGTACTTTGCAAATCTTTACTTCTCCATCTTCGATGTACTCGCGAATCGAGTGGTAACGCAGCTTGATATGCTTCGACCTCTTGTGTGACCTTGGTTCTTGTGCATTGGCGATGGCACCCATGTTGTCACGATATATGACTAGTGGGTCCAATGCACTAGGAACCACACCGAGCTCTACAATGAACCTCTTCATCCATACAGCTTCGATGAAGCCTCGAAGCCGCTATGTACTCCGATTATGTTGAAGACTTCGCCACGTGCACTTGCTTGAGCTTGCCCGACTGCTGCAGCACCATTCAATATAAACACGTACCCGGATTGTGACTTAGAGTCATCAGGATCAGTGTTCCAACTTGCATCGGTGTAACTTGTTACAACGAGCTCTTGGTCACCTCCATAACAAAGAAACATATCCTTAGTTCTTTTCAAGTACTTGAGGATATTCTTGACCGCTGTCCAGTGTTCCATTCCTGGATCACTTTGATATCTGCTAGTCAAACTAACGACATGCGCTATATCCGGTCTAGTACATAGCATGGCATACATAATAGAGCCTACTGCCGAAGCATAGGGGATCTGATTCATCCTTTCTCTTTCTTCTGCAGTAGCCGGTCCTTGAGTCTTACTCAAGACCTTGCTGATAACATAGGTAAAACCCTTTCTTACTTTAGTCCATTCTAAACTTCTTTAGAATCTTGTCCAGGTATGTACTCTGTGATAGCCCTATTAGGCGTCTTGATCTATCTCTATAAATCTTGATGCCTAATATATCGATGCTTCACCAAGGTCTTTCATTGAAAAGCTATTATTCAAATAACCTTTTACGCTGCTTAATAGTTCTATATCATTCCCGATCAATAATATGTCATCTGCATATAATATCAGGAATGCTCTGAGCTCCACTCACTTTCTTGTAAATACAGGCCTCTCCAGTGACCTTTGTATAAACCGAAGTCTTTGATCACCTTATCAAAGCGTCGGTTCCAACTTCTTGATGCTTGCTTGAGTCCATAGATTGAGCAGCTGAAGTTTGCATACTTTGTCGACATTTTTAGGATCGACAAAACCTTTGGGTTGTACCATATACAACTCTTCCTCAATGTCTCCATTAAGAGCATCGTTTTGACATCCATCTGCCAAATCTCATAATCGAAAAATGCAGCTATTGCTAACAAAATCCTCACAGATTTTAGCTTAGCTCACGGGTGAGAAAGTCTCATCGTAGTCAACTCCTTGAATTTGTCGGAAGCCCTTTGCGACAAGTTAGAGCTTTATAGACGATAATATTACCATCGGCATCTGTTTTTCTCTTGAAGATCCATTTATTCTCAGCTGACCTTTCGGCTGTCAGGTAAGTCTACCAAAGTCCATACTTTGTTATCATACATGGATCCCATTTGGATTTCATGGCTTCTTGCCATTTGTTGGAATTTGGGCTCATCATCAGCTTCTTCATACGTCATGAGGTCCTCATCATTGTTATCCACAATCATGACATTTAGACAAGGATCATACCAATCAGAGTGGTACGTTCCCTTGTCGATCTGCGAGGTTCGATGGTTTCCTCGTTGAAGTTTCATGATCATTATCATTGGCTTCCTCTTGTTGCGGTGTAGGCGGTGCAGATACAACTTCGAGTCTTGCGCTACTCGATCAACGAGTATAGATTCATCAATCTCATCGAGTTCTACTTTTCTTCAGGTCACTTCTTTAGTAGAAATTCTTTCTCAAGAAGGTTCCGTTCTTAGCAACAAAGATTTTGCCTTCGGATCGTGATAGAAAGTGTACCCTATAGTTTCCTTAGGGTATCCTATGAAGCGCATTTCTCAGCTTTGGGTTCTAGCTTGTCAGGTTGTAACTTTTTACATAGGCTTGCAACCCCAAACTTTAAGAGCGACTGACTTAGGTTTCTTATTAAACCATAATTCATACGGTGTCGTTTCTCACGGTTTTGATGGTGCTCTATTTAAAGTGAGATACGACTGTCTCTAATGCATAACTCCAAAATGATAGCGGCAAATCAGTAAGAGACATCATAGAGCGAGACCATATCTAAGAGAGTTCGATTCGACGTTCGGACACACAGTTTCGTTGTGGTGTTCCGGCGGTGTCAATTGTGAAAGTATTCCGCATTTCTTTAAATGCATGCCAAACTCATAACTCAGATATTCACCTCCACGATCAGATCGTAGAAATTTAATCTTCTTGTTGCGTTGATTTTCTACTTCACTTTGGAATTCCTTAAACTTCTCGAAAGTTTCGGATTTATGTTTCATGAAATAGATATACCCATATCTACTCAGATCATCTGTGAAGGTTAGAACATAGCGATAACCACAGCGCGATGCTACGCTCATTGGTCACTTACATCGGTATGTATGATTTCCAATAAGTCGGTAGCTTCGCTCCATCATCTGAAAATGGAGTCTTAGTCATTTTCCCATTAGACATGCTTAGCATCTATCAAGTGACTCAAAGTCAAGTGATTCAAGTAATCCATCGATATGGAGTTTCTTCATGCGTTTCACTCCAATATGACCAAGGCAGCGATTACCACATATAAGTAGAATTATCATTCAATTTAGTTCAACTAGCATCAATGTTATGTATATCGTATCACTACTATCGAGATCTAATAGAAATAAGCCATTCTTTTGTGGTGCTCGACCATAAAGATATTATTCATAAAAATAGAACAACCATTATTCTCGGACTTGAATGAATAACCGTCTTGCATTAAACAAGATCCGGATATAATGTTCATACTCAGCGAGTACATAATAACAATTATTTAGGCTTAAAACTAATCCCGAAGGTAGATGTAGAGGAAGTGTACCGTTGACGATCACATTGACCTTGGATCCGTTTCAACAGCGCATCGTCACTTCATCCTTCGGTGGTTGTCGTTTATTCTTTAGTTCTGTTTGAGTTACAAATATGAGCAGCAGACCGATTATCAAATACCAGGTACTAGAGCGAGAACCAGATGAGATAAACATCTATAACATGTATATCAGATATACCTTCTTTCTTCTTCTTGACAAGGCCGCTCTTCGGATCAGCAAATACTTGGAGCAATTCGCTTCCGGTGTCCCTTCTCCTTGCGATGTGCTAGCACTCGGCATCGAGGCTTAGGGCCGTTCTTAGGTTTCATAGGAGGCGTGGCAGCTTTCTTGCCACCCTTCTTGAATTTTCCCTTAGACTTGCCCTGTTTCTTGAAGCTGGTGGTCTTGTTGACCATCAACACTTGGTGCTCTTTCTTGATCTCAATCTCGATGACTTTTAGCATGCCAAAGAGTTCGAGTAACTCCTTGTTCATGTTATGCATATTGTAGTTCATCACAAAGTTCTTGTAACTTGGTGGCGGTGATTGAAGGACACGATTAATCCCGATCTGTTAGGAATCACTATTCCCAAGTCCTGAGTTTCTTGCATGCCGGTCATGGCGAGCATGTGCTCACTAATGGAGCTGCCTTCTTCCATCATACAGGTGAAGAAATGTTTGATGCTTCATAGCATTCCACGGCGCATGAGTCTCAAAAATAGCTTTAAGCTCATTCATCAACTCATGAGGATCGTGGTGCTCAAAGCGTTTTTGAAGATCGGATTCAAGCTGCACAGGATGGCTGCTGAACTTGAAAGTGCCGAGTTTTCAGAGTCAGTAACGGCTTTTACTTCATCGGTTTGAGTTTCTGCGGGAGGGTCACCTAGCGGTGCATCAAGCACATATTGCGATTTCATGGAGAGGAAGATCCTCACATGGCGGAACCAGATCGGTGAAGTTGCTACTGTTTGCTCTTAAGCTTTTCTTTCTCTAGGAGCTGGTTAAAATTGATTGGGGACGCCATCTCTACAACATATATTTGCAATAGTTTAGACTAAGTTTATGACAAATTGAGTTCAAATTTTAATTCAACATAATTAAAAATCTAGGTGAACTCCACTCAAAACAATATCCTCGCATTGTCTTAGTGATCACACGAACCAAATCCACCGCACCTAAGTCCGATCATCACGAGAAAGGTGTGATTTCAATATGCGAACACTCAAAGTGTTCATCATATCAATCATATGATTCATGCTCTACCTTTACGGTATCATGTGTTCGAGACCATGTACGTGCATACTAGACTCGTCAAGGCCACCTTAGTATCCGCATGTGCAAAACTGCTCTTTGCCGTTGCTTAATAGCAGTGAA
>NC_061513.1:191226-234709 GCF_022539505.1 Lolium rigidum
TCCTAGTAGTGCCAGGTGTTCCACCCTATACGTCTAGAACATGCCACATATCCGTCAGCGCATGTGCGTGTAGCCGGACGCACCCGGGGGTACAAAATTGGTTCAAACAACACCCCACCATGATAGCGTACAAACCATGTGGACACACACAATTTTTTGGGTTATTCCCACCCTCCTAGGATCTTTTCCAGGGAAACCCTAATCCATTGACCGTATGGTCTACAACATTGACTAATTGCCGTCAGCGCATGTGCGTGTAGCCGGACGCACCCGGGGGTACAAAATTGTTTCAAAAAACACCCCACCATGATAGTGTACACACCATGTGGACACACACAATTTTTTGGGTCATTCCCACCCTCCTAGGCTCGCTTTCCAGGGAAACCCTTATCCATTGACCGTGCGGTCTACAACATTGACTAATTGCCGTCAGTGCATGTGGGTGTAGCCGAACGCACCCGGGGGTATAAAATTGGTTCAAAAAATACCCCACCATGATAGTTTACACACCATGTGGACACACACAATTTTTTGGATCATTCCCACCCTCCGAGGCTCGCTTTCCAGGGAAACCCTAATCCATTGACCGTGCGGTCTACAACACTGACGACAACCCAGCGGCTGTGCCGCGGTGGTGTTGTGACTTCGTTTGAGCTTGGTTAGGTCATTGGGACATCTGGTGTCAAGGATTGATCCATACTATCTCAAGATTCCCTCTGGTTAGCCCTTCCCAGGAGTTCCACCCTATACGTCTAGAACATGCCTAATTGCTGTCAGCGCATGTGCATGTAGCCGGACGCACCCGGGGGTACAAAATTGGTTCAAACAACACCCCACCATGATATTGTACACACCATGTGGACACACACATTTTTTTGGGTCATTCCCACCCTCCGAGGTTCGCTTTCCAGGGAAACCCTAATCCATTGACCTGCCGGTTTACAACATTGACTAATTGCTGTCAGCGCATGTACGTGTAGCCGGACGCACCCGGGGGTACAAAATTGTTTCAAAAAACACCCCACCATGATAATGTACACACCATGTGGACACACAAATTTTTTGGGGTCATTTCCACCCTCCTAGGCTCGCTTTCCAGGGAAATCCTAATCCATTGACCGTGCGGTCTACAACATTGACTAATTGCCGTTAGTGCATTTGCGTGTAGTCGGACGCACCCGGTGGTATGAAATTGGTTCAAAAAACAAGCCACCATGATAGTGTACACACCATGTGGACACACACAATTTTTTGGGTCATTCCCACCCTCCGAGGCTCGCTTCCAGGGAAACCCTAATCCATTAACCGTGCGGTCTACAACATTGACTACACCCCAGCGGCTGTGCCGCGGTGGCATTGTGACTTCGTTTGAGCTTGGTTAGATCATTGGGACATGTGGTGTCAAGGATTGATCCATACTATATCAAGATTCCCTCTGGTTAGCCCTTCCCAAGAGTTCCACCCTATACGTCTAGAACATGCCTAATTGCCGTCAGCGCATGTGCGTGTAGCCGGACGCACCGGGGGTACAAAATTAGTTCAAACAACGCCCCACCATGATAGTGTACAAACCATGTGGACACACACAATTTTTTGGGTCATTCCCACCCTCATAGGCTTGCTTTCCACGGAAACCCTGATCCCTTGACCGTGCGGTCTACAACATTGACTAATTGCCGTCAGTGCATGTGCGTGTAGCCGAACGCACCCGGGGGTATAAAATTGGTTCAAACAATGCCCTACCATGATAGTGTACACACCATGTGGACACAAACAATTTTTGGATCATTCCCACCCTCCGAGGCTCGTTTTCTAGGGAAACCCTAATCCATTGACCGTGCGGTCTACAACACTGACGACAACCCAGCGGTTGTGCCGCGGTGGCATTGTGACTTCGTTTGAGCTTGGTTAGGTCATTGGGCCATCTGGTGTCAAGGATTGATCCATACTATCTCAAGATTCCCTCTGGTTAGCCCTTCCCAGGAGTTCCACCCTATACGTCTAGAACATGCCTAATTGCCGTCAGCGCATGTGCGTGTAGCCGGACGCACCCGGTGGTACAAAATTGGTTCAAACAACACCCCACCATGATAGCGTACAAACCATGTGGACACACACAATTTTTTGGGTTATTCCCACCCTCCTAGGATCTTTTTCCAGGGAAACCCTAATCCATTGACCGTATGGTCTACAACATTGACTAATTGCCGTCAGCGCATGTGCATGTAGCCGGACGCACCCGGGGGTACAAAATTGTTTCAAAAAACACCCCACCATGATAGTGTACACACCATGTGGACACACACAATTTTTTGGGTCATTCCCACCCTCCTAGGCTCGCTTTCCAGGGAAACCCTTATCCATTGACCGTGCGGTCTACAACATTGACTAATTGCCGTCAGTGCATGTGGGTGTAGCCGAATGCACCCGGGGGTATAAAATTGGTTCAAAAAATACCCCACCATGATAGTGTACACACCATGTGGACACACACAATTTTTGTGATCATTCCCACCCTCCGAGGCTCGCTTTCCAGGGAAACCCTAATCCATTGACCGTGCGGTCTACAACACTGACGACAACCCAGCGGCTGTGCCGCGGTGGCGTTGTGACTTCGTTTGAGCTTGGTTAGGTCATTGGGACATCTGGTGTCAAGGATTGATCCATACTATCTCAAGATTCCCTCCGGTTAGCCCTTCCCAGGAGTTCCACCCTATACGTCTAGAACATGCCTAATTGCCGTCAGCGCATGTGCATGTAGCCGAACGCACCCGGGGGTACAAAATTGGTTCAAACAACACCCCACCATGATATTGTACACACCATGTGGACACACACATTTTTTGGGGTCATTCCCACCCTCCGAGGTTCGCTTTCCAGGGAAACCCTAATCCATTGACCGTCCGGTTTACAACATTGACTAATTGCTGTCAGCGCATGTACGTGTAGCCGGACGCACCCGGGGGTACAAAATTGTTTCAAAAAACACCCCACCATGATAGTGTACACACCATGTGGACACACAAATTTTTTGGGGTCATTCCCACCCTCCTAGGCTCGCTTTCCAGGGAAATCCTAATCCATTGACCGTGCGGTCTACAACATTGACTAATTGCCGTCAGTGCATTTGCGTGTAGTCGGACGCACCCGGTGGTATAAAATTGGTTCAAAAACATGCCACCATGATAGTGTACACACCATGTGGACACACACAATTTTTTGGGTCATTCTCACCCTCCGAGGCTCGCTTCCCAGGGAAACCCTAATCCATTAACCGTGCGGTCTACAACATTGACTACACCCCGGCGGCCGTGCCGCGGTGGCATTGTGACTTCGTTTGAGCTTGGTTAGATCATTGGGACATGTGGTGTCAAGGATTGATCCATACTATCTCAAGATTCCCTCTGGTTAGCCCTTCCCAGGAGTTCCACCCTATACGTCTAGAACATGCCTAATTGCCGTCAGCGCATGTGCGTGTAGCCGAACTCACCGGGGGTACAAAATTGGTTCAAACAACGCCCCACCATGATAGTGTACAAACCATGTGGACACACACAATTTTTTGGGTCATTCCCACCCTCATAGGCTCACTTTCCAGGGAAACCCTGATCCCTTGACCGTGCGGTCTACAACATTGACTAACTGCCGTCAGTGCATGTGCGTGTAGCCGAACGCACCCGGGGGTATAAAATTGGTTCAAACAATACCCCACCATGATAGTGTACACACCATGTGGACACACACAATTTTTTGGATCATTCCCACCCTCCGAGGCTCGTTTTCTAGGGAAACCCTAATCCATTGACCGTGCGGTCTACAACACTGACGACAACCCAGCGGCCGTGCCGCGGTGGCATTGTGACTTCGTTTGAGCTTGGTTAGGTCATTGGGACATCTGGTGTCAAGGATTGATCCATACTATCTCAAGATTCCCTCTGGTTAGCCCTTCCCGGGAGTTCCACCCTATACGTCTAGAACATGCCTAATTGCCGTCAGCGCATGTGCATGTAGCCGGACGCACCCGGGGGTACAAAATTGGTTCAAACAACACCCCACCATGATATTGTAAACACCATGTGGACACACACATTTTTGGGGTCATTCCCACCCTCTGAGGTTCGCTTTCCAGGGAAACCCTAATCCATTGACCGTCCGGTTTACAACATTGACTAATTGCTGTTAGCGCATGTATGTGTAGCCGGACGCACCCGGGGGTACAAAATTGTTTCAAAAAACACCCCACCATGATAGTGTACACACCATGTGGACACACAAATTTTTTGGGGTCATTCCCACTCTCCTAGGCTCGCTTTCCAGGGAAATCCTAATCCATTGACCGTGCGGTCTACAACATTGACTAATTGCCGTCAGTGCATTTGCGTGTAGTCGGACACACCCGGTGGTATAAAATTGGTTCAAAAAACATGCCACCATGATAGTGGACACACACAATTTTTTGGGTCATTCCCACCCTCCGAGGCTCGCTTCCCAGGGAAACCCTAATCCATTAACCGTGCGGTCTACAACATTGACTACACCCCAGCGGCTGTGCCGCGGTGGCATTGTGACTTAGTTTGAGCTTGTTTAGATGATTGGGACATGTGGTGTCAAGGATTGTTCCATACTATCTCAAGATTCCCTCTGGTTAGCCCTTCCCTGGAGTTCCACCCTATACGTCTAGAACATGCCTAATTGCCGTCAGCGCATGTGCGTGTAGCTGGACGCACCCGGGGGTACAAAATTGGTTCAAACAAGACCCCACCATGATAGTGTACAAACCATGTGGACACACAATTTTTTGGGTCATTCCCACCCTCCTAGGCTCGCTTTCCAGGGAAACCCTGATCCCTTGACTGTGCGGTCTACAACATTGACTAATTGCCGTCAGTGCATGTGCGTGTAGCCGAACGCACCCGGGGGTATAAAATTGGTTCAAACAATACCCCACCATGATAGTGTACAAACCATGTGGACACACACAATTATTTTGATCATTCCCACCCTCCGAGGCTCGTTTTCTAGGGAAACCCTAATCCATTGACCGTGCGGTCTACAACACTGACGACAACCCAGCGGATGTGCCGCGGTGGCATTGTGACTTCGTTTGAGCCTGGTAAGGTCATTGGGACATCTGGTGTCAAGTATTGATCCATACTATCTCAAGATTCCCTCTGGTTAGCCCTTCCCAGGAGTTCCACCCTATACGTCTAGAACATGCCTAATTGCCGTCAGCGCATGTGATGAGGACATCCCTACTTCACCACTACCTCCGTCATTAACAAATGAAGATGAACCTGCTGTGAAGCTCAAGTCCAATGAAGTTCGGATTGGACCAATTACAAGAGCTCGTGCGAAGCTACTTAAACAACATGTGAACTTGTTTCTAAACGATACTTTGATTGATGAGAACTTTATACTGCCTAAGTCCTATTACTTATGTATCATCAGGTATCAAGAGGAGACAAGCATCGCACGAGGAGAGGAGCAGCTGGACATGAAGACGGACGTCAAGATGGCCGTGAAGCTGGACATGGAGCTGGACATGAAGATATCTCATGGACGCGCGAGGGAGGAGCGGGAGGCATGCGCGAGAGGAGAAGACGACGTCCAGGCCGGTCCAGAACCCGGTCAGACCGGCCCCCAGACCGGCCAGCCCGGTCCCTGGCCCGGTCGACCGGTCGACAACCGGCCGCCAACCGGATGAAATTTATCGTACCGAGAAACCGGAAAGTTGCGAAGTTTCCGGTTTCCGACCGGTTGACCGGACCACAGACCGGACCGCCCGGTCCACAGCCCGGTTGACCGGACCCCAGACCGGACCAGTCCGAGTCTGTCTCGACCAGATCTATTCTGGGTCGGTTATTCTTGTATCTTTTCGACCAGAACTCGTCCCGGACGCCTATATAAGTGCCTTGGACGACCCCTAGCTGCTTTAGACCACGTTTAAGATAAACCCTAGTTCATAGTTGTTTGCTAAGCAAAACTATTGTTCCCCAACTCTCCAATTCGTTGCGATCTGGAGTTTTATGCTACTGAAAGTTTGTGTGATCTCGTTGTTCCATTGGGGATTAGAAGATTGCAATCTACCGCTTCGTGGTCGGCGGCTACGTGCGCAAGTGTGTGGAGTTGCGAATATCTTGCGGGGTTGAGAGCTGTTGCATTGGCATCAGGAATCAATCGAGAGACTTCGTCGGCGTCATACAAGTTATCCTCCTCATCATCATCGATTTCATCCGCTGCTACCATCGTGTGTTCATCACCACCCGTCGCTTACTGAGAAGATCGGGCCACCCCTTATCATCTTGGTATCAGATTTCCAGTTTTCCTCGGTAAGCCATCCACAATCCACCCCATAGTTGAGTTGTGAGTGTTTCCTATCCGGAAAAAGCCATAAAAAGTTAGGGTTAGGGTTTGCCATAGCCTTAGATTGCACTACTTTCGAGTTTTAGTTGCTTTTCGTAGTTGTTTTTGCGTATCTTTATCTTTCATCTAGTAGAATTGTTAGGGTTTGTGTTTTCTCTATCATCTAGTTTATCATAGTGTGTCAGTTTGTTACTCCGAGTCCACATAGCGTACAGTGTGCTTGTTCCCAACCATAGACACAGCCTTTCGATATAAGTGACTAGGAACTTCCCCAGAAGAGACTAGTTTTACTGCTCGACAGGCTGCTCGTTAGGTTTTTGGTGCTTTGCAATTTCTGTTGGCCGTGTTATCAAGGAGTTGAGTCAAAAAAAAATCAAAAAAAGAGAAAATTGAAAAGAAGCAAAAAAGAGCTACATAGCTGCGTGTGTTATACAAAAAAAAATCCAAAAAGAAAAAGTGTTGTGCTAGTTGAATCAAGTGAAGGCCTAAGTTTACTTTACTACACCCGTAGTTGAGCAATCTTGTGCCTGTCTCGTTGAGCTTTGCTAGCGTCTCTCTTGTGCATTGCAACTTTTCCCACATATAGTTGCATTGCCCCATTATATCGCCTTGTGTGAGTATCATTGGTTGTCTACGGTCGGCGCTAGAGCTTGTTATTGGTGCAAATAGGTAGCCCACCTACAGCCCCACATATATCCTGCTTTGTCGTGTGATTTGTTCTTATACCCTTGATATTCGCTTCGCTACATCCGTGCACTAGTCCGTCAATCCAAGTTGGTAAGCAATACTAATTCACTTTGGAGCGGTAAGATTTACCTTTCTTATCGGTTTTGAGTGAGTTGTGAGAGTACCACCAAAGATTTTTGTTTAGTGCACTAACCTACTAATCATGTCTTCTACCGAGAATGTTGATGTGATGCGGAAAAAGGACGCCGCTACACCAGTTACTTGGCGTGAATTTGAGGCACTTCGTGATCACATGCAACGTGAAATACGAGTTGCTAGTGATGTGTTGGACAAGGATATTCAGAGTGTACACTTGAAGGTCGATGAGGCTACTACAGCGGTTCATACCGTTCAAACATCGGTGACGACTCTTCAAGCATCTATACAAGCTTTGACAACCGCCGTTGGTGAGATACGTACAATGGTGCAACAACAACCACCACTTGATGAAGATGGCAGTGTGCAAGGTGACAATGCCGAAGCTGCTAATGCTCAAGGGCGTGGTGTTGGTCGTGGTCTTGGACGTGGCGTTGGTGATGCGTTCCGTGGTCGTGGTTTTGTCCCCGTCGGAGCCCAACGTGTTCCTCAACAACAAGACGATGGTTTGGGTAAGCCCAAGTTCTCAATTCCTAGATTTGAAGGAGGTACTGATGTTGAAGAATATCTTACATGGGAGCTGAAGATTGAGAGATTATGGCGTTTACATCCTGACTATACTGAAGATAGGAAGATCAAGCTTGCTTCCTCTGAATTTGATGGCTATGCATTGCGTTGGTGGGAAGGACTTGTGAGTGCTCGAGAAGAAGATGGTGAGCTGCCTATTATCACATGGCGTGCTATGAAGGCGGCAATGAGAGCTCGTTTTGTGCCTACCAATTACTTGCGTTCCGTCTTTGACAAGTTGACCCAATTGAAGCAAGGTGTGTTGACGGTTGATGCTTACTACATGGAGATGGAGATGCTTATGCAGCGTGCCCGTGTCCGTGAGTCTCTTGAGATGATACTACAACGTTTTCTGAATGGTCTGCGGTTTAATATCAAGGGCATTGTGCGTCATCACAGCTACGCTACTATGAATGAGCTACTACATCATGCAAGAGAAGCTGAGTCACAGTTGGCTGAAGAACCGCAAATGAAGGGCCGTGCTACAGGCGCTGGGCGCTACACACCCCGCGCGCCGCCCTCCATGGCGCCATCTTCGCGCCCTGCGGATGTTCCTACTTCGTCTAGCAAGCCGGTCTCTACGGTGTCTAACACAAAGAAGCCCGTCCCTGCAGCAAGTGGAACTAGTTCTAATATGTCGACAGCGCGCAACCGTGATATGGTTTGTCATACATGTGGTGGCAAGGGTCACTTCAAGAAGGATTGTCCTAATCGCAAAGTTATGATCATTAATGAGGACAATGAATATGCACTACACCATGAACCAACTGTTGGGGCACATTATCTACCGGGAAAGGTGGCATAACATGGCAATTTAACTGCCGGCAAAGAATTTTTCCCGGCTGTTTAGCCTGCCCGCAAAAAAGCTGCCGGCAACAAATCTTTGCCGGCTGTTTTTCATTTCCCGGCGGTTAGTCTGCCTTCGTAGATATATTTGTGCCGGCAGTTGTACTTTTTCCTGGCTGGTTGATTGAACGGCCGGTAGATAGATGTGCCGGCTGTTTATACTATTGTCGGCCCCTTACTAGCCTCAAATGTCAGATTTATTGGCTATTGCCAGCAGTTTAACTGCTCTAAAATTGTGTTTAACATTCAGACAAAATTTTTGGTAGATTGTAGCACTAGAGAATGCAATTTCCAAAAATGAACATAAACAAGATTCGAGCAATAATTCCACTAACAAGATCCATTCACTTCTTCAAAAATACACCACTGGTAGAAAAAAGGCCATCAGTCGCGGTGCGCAACTGCCATTGGTCGCGGTTGCGCAACGCGACATCGACTAAGGCCCCCTTAGTCGCGGTTCCACGAACCGCGACTAAGGCTCCTCACGTGGGCGCCGGCGACCGTCGGGCGGAGGCCCTTTAGTCGCGGTTCTTCTGGCCGACCGCGACTAAAGGCCGCCGCAGGTTTAGGGTTTTAGGCCCCCCCCCCTAAACCTGCCACCCCCTAAACCTGTTTTCTGTTTAATTTGTATTGTTTTATTTATTTTGTGCTTTATTTGTAATTTTGAAGGAGTACGTTTCACATATTCTACGGTACTACATACATGCATGCATATGAATGTACAATTTCAAACAAATTTGAAATTAGAACCAAAAAGAATTCAAGAGGAATATACAATATATATTCAATATCATCGGATGACCATATACAAGTTTGAACAAGTTTCCATACATAATTTAATGCATGTATAGTTCTACGTCCTCTACGTAGTGTTGTCCCGTAGGATCGATGACTTCCCTCGCGAACCATCCAGCCTAGTTCCTCCCGAAGTGGTCGGAAGCGAGCTTCGGACTAAGCGTCTTCCGGAGGTTATTCCTCTTGATGTTGAGCTCATCCGACTGGTCCCGCTCATTGGTGTATCTCCGGATCCTCTCACAAACATAGTATCCACATAGATTGGTCCCCGGTGGCTGAATATCCCCGGTCGTCCGCACTTGCCCTTTTAAAATGTAGCTCTTTTTTGAATTCACCGACCTTTTCATCTACGAACCGTCTCCAAACCCTACGAGGCAAAGAAAATTAAATGAACAAGAGAGTTATTAATTAGTTACTTGATATTAGGAAATGATGAACGAAATAGGCCGATCGATATAGAGCGCAAATGAATGAAAACAATTACTTTTGCATCATTTTTCTCATGTCGGCCCAAAGCGCCGCATCCATATTCGGAGAGTCGTGGACGAGAACTGTGGAGGTGTGAATTTGAATTACCATCGAATCCAGTGGAACCTGCGGACACGATACATGCACGATCATGCATATATAACTCATTGATTAGCCACATACCATGCATGGAGAGTAAACAAAAGAGAATGTGCTCAAGACAGAAACACTCACCCAAAATGGTAAGGAAATAGAATATCACTTTTGAGTTGCTTGTTTTCTAAGAAACCGAAACAGGTCTTCCTCCACGTCGGCGGGGTGGTGTTCTAACACATATGAATTAACGATGTGTGGGTCAATGAACCCAACATCATTGATGTTCCTTATTTGCATTTCCCGCTTCTTCATTACTGCATAATAGCGTAGACAACAAGATAGTTAGGACAATATATAGTGCAGGCAATGAACGAGATGGGGTAGAAATTAATAAATCACTTACAGAACGTAGCAACTGATGATAGATTTGTCGAGGTCGCGCAGATTGAACAGCTGGAACAATTCACTCCGATGAATTGTTATATAGTATTGTTTGAAGTGATGCTCAACTCTAACTTCCGCATAAATATAGTCTTTGGCGTTTTTAAGTTTTATGTAACTCTTGTACCAATTTAGCGGATCTTTCATTTGTCGAGGTAGATCCTCTTCTCGCGTAGGCTCGACGAGAGGGCCATTCTTCACATATGTAAAAACTACGTCCTTCATTGGCGACTCATCAAGGCCTAACAGTGCACGAAGAGTGATACCTAAGTCGGCCGCTTGTTATCTGGCACTCGTTACAGTCAATCCATGTGCTGCCGCAGCTGCTATGATATCGGGGGCATCCGGACCGGCGGCTTGCACTATGAGCGGGGCGATCGATTGTTTACTTTGTTCCCCGAGCTGGGCAACTTCTTTCCCCCTTTCTAATTTTTTCTCGGCCTCCTCCAAGGCTTTCTTCTCCTGCTTCTCCGCCAAATCTTGGTTCCTCTTGAACGCGAGTGCTTGCTTACGAAGTTCACGTGCATAGTCGTCGAGCGATTCTTTGCGGCTTGGGACGGTGTGTTCAAAAATGACTTAGCCCACTTCTTTTGCTCATCAGAAAATACTGGCTTGGGCTCGCCCTCTATTTTCTTCTTGCAGCTCGCCTTCCATTTCTCTAAATCAGCAGCCGCGCCCGCCTCGACTTCCTCGGCACTACATTCCCAAGGCCTCCTGGGGAGAGGCTTCAGTGATGGCTCCGGTACCTTTGTTTTCTTAGGTACGTAAGGGTCCGGGTTAATAATCCGGGACTGCTGCTTCCGCTTCTTCGCCGGAGGTGGATTGGGGGGCGGCGTCTGCTTACCCGCCCGGGGCGGACTAGGGGGCGGCGGCTGCTTACCCGCCGGAGGTGAATTGGGGGGCGGCGTCGGCTGACGTGAAGGAGGTGTAGGTGAACCACCACCACCACCGCCGCCGCCGCCACCACCACCGGAGGGGGGTGGACTTGTTTGCCTTGGCGCCTCGTCTTGAAACTTGATAAACTTCTTTTTCCATAGAATGAACTGGCGCTTGACACCTCCAAGTCTTCTCTCCCCTTCGGGTGTAGCAATGTCAATCTCCAGTTCCTCAAACCCTTGGACTATTTCCTCCACCGTGACACGAGCATAGCCATCCGGAATGGGGTTGTTGTGGTGGAGTGCTCCGGGCTCACATGGCAAAGCACCGCCGATGGCTACCTTCATGGACATGTTCCCCATTGGATAATGCGGATGACATGCTTTCATCTCCTTTACATCGTCCACGGGGTAGCGAGGAGGGTCCGGTGCGGTAATTTCGACCGCCGTTGCATTATCGGTAGCCGGCGGGTTCTCCGTGGAAGCCACGCCGCTTCTCATCCGCGGTCGGCTTCCGAGATCCGCTGGATGATCTTCATTCGCCCCAGCTGCCGATCTTTCTTGTACTAGTATATTCAAGGTTTTCTTCATCGTATCGACTTCCGATACCAACTTCTCCATAACATCTGCATCCCGATCCATCTTTCTCTTACGGCTTATGTAAGCGTACGGGTCATCGTTCTGGGAGAACCCTACTTTCCATGGAATGTCCCCGGACATGCCTCGTACACGTCCTCCGTGTTCAGGATTCCCGAGGGCTCTTGTCAGCGCGTCGTTCTCTCTGTTGAACTTGATCTTCCCCTCTTGAGCATCCCTCATTGCCTCAATAAGCTTTTCTGTGGGTTTAATTATTTTGCCCAATTAAACACACTCCCCTGTCTCCGGGTTCAGCGATCCCCCATGCCCGTACCACCAGCTTTTGGCCCTTGGGTCCCATCCCTCCGTACCTGGACGGATTCCTCGCGTCCTCAGCTCGTTCTCCATCTTCTCCCACTTAGGCTCCCAAAAGCGATACCCTCCTGGCCCCATAATATGATTGTACTCCTTCTTAGCCGCATTTTCCTTATTTTTTTCGATATTTCAATGAAATGCTCCGATTTCTTCGCTTCACAAAATCTGGCCAATCATGTTCAAGTCTCTCATATTGTCCTTTGAAATCCGGAGTCTTGTTACGGTTGACATAGTCACGAGCTAGATTTTGCTTGAATTTCCTGAATGTATCGGCCATCTTACCAAGAGCGAACTGTTTGATTAGCTTCCTCCTCTTCTTGTTTTCCTCAATCTTGTTACCCTCCTCATCGAATTTGTGGTATTCCGGAGGTAGGATAAAATGTTCCATAAGCTTTTTAAAGCAATCCTTCTTAGTTCTCTTGTCGACAAAAGTGAAACCAAGACGTGCCTTCTTTGGCTCATGCCACTCCTGGAGGGTGATCGAGACGTTGTCTCTAACAACGGCTCCGCATTGGTTGATAAACTTGGTGGCGTGCTTCTTGGGCTCCAGCGGCCTGCCGGTTGCACAGTCGACAACCTCGATGGTATATATTTCTCCTTGTTTGAGCGTCTTGGTTGCGCCACGCTTTGACGACGACGTACTCGATTTTTCGACGATCCGGCCGAGGGCTAAAATAAGAAAGAGAGTCGCGCGTGTTACTACACACATATTTATTCAAATCAGTAAGTTTGTATCACCAGAGGCAAAATGTATATATATATATACCTCGGCGCCGGAGTTGGTTGCTACTTGCAATTCAAGATCGTCGTTTATCGACGTTCCTTCCCCATCATCTTGCTGACGGCCTTCGTCTTGACCGTCAAGATTCAGATAAGAAGAAATATCCTCTTCATCTTGTTCGGTCGGCACAAATGGAATATCGCAGTTTATGATGCCGAACATATGGTCTTCAGCGTCCAGATCATAGTTGTCCAGAATCGGGTCAGCTCTATCGTCCGCCATATGTCAGTCCTGAAAACATGTAGTAAAAACTAATTAATTAAGTGAAGAAGGGGGGCGGCACACGCCGCCCCCTCGCCGCCCCCTCCGTATACACGCGGGGTCGGTGCAAGTACTTATAGGTGGCGGTGGCGAAAGGGGCGGTGGCGGTGGGTAACATTCCAAAGTAATATAACATTCCAATATTATTATTTTTACTTAATAACATTCCAAAGTATTATATGTTAAGAAAATAACATTCCAATATATTATTATTTTTACTTATTTTGATTTCTTTTAAAAGTGAAAAAAAACAAAAGTAAAAATTTAGTTCATTTTTTTAGTTCTTTTAAAAGTGAAAAAATACGAAAGTAAAAATTTAGTTCATTTTTTTGACAAACTTTTGTTAAGTTATTTTGTTAAGTTATGTTTGTTAAATTTTGTTAAGTTATTTCTTGTTAATTTAAAATTTTGTTATACATGTTAAAGTCAATTTTTTATTAAGTGAAATGAGGGAGATTTATTATTAAGTCAATTTGTGTTTAGTAAAAAAACAAAACACAAAAAACAAAAAAAAGGCCGGTCTCTGTTTCTCTCTCTCTCTGTTTCTCTGTAAGCCGCCGGCCGGCCGTCGGCGCGCGCGACGGCGGCGGGCGAGGCAAGGGCGGCGGCGGGCGAGGCTAGGGCGGCGACGGCGGCGGTGCGAGGCTAGGGCGGCGGCGGTCTTCGCTCGAGCGGGCCGGCCGGTACCTTGGGCGGCGGCCGGCTTCGATTCGTTCGGCGCGGCCGGGCGCGCGGCACGTGTAGCGACGAGGCGAGGGCGGCGGCGACGGCGTCGAGGCGCGGCGGAGGCGTCGAGGCGCGGCGCGAGGCGTCGAGGCGACGGCGTCAGGCGAGGGCGGCAGCGTTGGCGCGCGGCGGGGCAGAGCTTCGCGCTGCAGATCGGCGGAGAAGATGAGAGAATGGGCGCGCACGGCGGTTCGGCGCGTGGTTTTATACCAAACGGCCTTTAGTCGCGGTTGGTGTGGCCAACCGCGACTAAAGGTAGTCGCGGTTGGCCACACCAACCGCGACCGAAGCCCAATTTTCGCCCGCTTTTGCGGTTCCCGCGGAAATGAGCTTTAGTCGCGGTTGGCCAGGCCAACCGCGACTAAAGGCCTTTTTTCGAAATTATTTCCATTTCTAAATGTGAAAAATACAAATAATATATCAAAAAATTCAGAAAAATAAAACTAAATCAATTCAAAAACTTAAAAATACAAATAATATATCAAAAAATTCAGAAAAATAAAACTAAATCAATTAAAAATCTTAAAAATACAAATAATATATCAGAAAAATCAGAAAAATAAAACTAATTCATTTCTAAATGTGAAAAATACAAATAATATATCAAAAAGTTCAGAAAAATAAAACTAAATCAATTAAAAATCTTAAAAATACAAATAATATATCAGAAAAATCAGAAAAATAAAACTAATTCATTTCTAAATGTGAAAAATACAAATAATATATCAAAAAATTCAGAAAAATAAAACTAATTCAATTAAAAATCTTAAAAATACAAATAATATATCAAAAAATAAAGAAAAATAAAACTAATTCAATTCAAAATCTTAAAAATACAAATAATATATCAATAAATTCAGAAAAATAAAACTAATTCAATTAAAAATCTTAAAAATACAAATAATATATCAGAAAAATCATAAAAATAAAACTAATTCATTTAAAGTTCTTCCCGCCATTTCTCACTACATTTTTTTTCCCGTGCGACGTGTAGCCACCGCTTCCACCCCCTCTTCCCGCCACTTTCTTCCCGCCACTTTCTTCCCGCCTCCTGTCTTCCCGCCTCTTTCTTCCCGCCACTTTCTTCCCGCCTCCTGTCTTCCCGCCTCTTTCTTCCCGCCACTTTCTTCCCGCCTCCTCGTCTTCCCGCTCCCATTTTTCCCGCCAATTTTTTTCCCGCCTCTTTCTTCCCGCCTCTTTCTTCCCGCCTCCTCGTCTTCCGGCTCCCATTTTTCCCGCCATTTCTCACTACATATATGTAGCCCGGCTTGGCCAGCATTATCACATCTCTACAATCTCTCATCACTCTCTCATGGCTTCCACCGCACCCACTCTAACCTACCGGCAGGTGGAGGAGCTTTGCGCCTCGAACTACCCTTGCCCACCGGGCTACCGCGTCCCCGCCGGCCGGAGCCTAAGCGCCGGCGGCGTGCCGGTCCCTCCCTCCCTCGGGTACCGCGCGCCGGGCAGCCATCACGAACCACTACTACCTCGACCTCACGCCGGAGCAGCGGATGAATCCCCGCCGGCATCCCGATAACCAGCATACTTGGGACGCCTTCTTCATCAATCGGCGTGAGAGGGCGCTCGCCGGGTATGAGGAGGACGGTCCGCCTCCCGGGAACTTCCATGAGGCCGGCCGTCGGCTATGGTGGTACGGCCGGACTCGCAGAGCGTCATGGACTACATCACGGCCGGCGATATCCCCCGCCTGCGCTACCCTCGGTTCGAGCCACGAGCGCCGCCCGACGACGGCGACGACGGCAGCGACGACGACGGCGGCAACTTAGAAGGCGACGACTACCGGTACAACGGCGGCGGCTATGAAGACTACGAGTATGCATATTATACGCCTAGGCAGGAGTATGACTAAATCACTCCAAATTTCATGTATCATCAGTGCTATCTCGAATCAATCGAATCATTCGAAAATGGACACGAAAACACATCACGGATAATATAATTCGCGTGATCCATTCAACAAAGTTTGGTACAATAAATTATTACACATCATTTCTTCCCTTGTGTCCCTGCTTGCTTACGATTGGGCCGTATCCATGGAGCATCCTCATCATTTAACTTAATGCTTGGGTCGGTGTTCACTTTGAAGGGCGGAATTTCACCAAACATATTATAATCTTCCGACATGTCTGTCTTGTCCTCCACTCCCACGATGTTTCTTTTCCCCGAAAGAACAATGTGGCGCTTTGGATCATCGCATGATGTACTCGATCGTTTTCTTATCTTTCCGTTTCCTCGGTTTGCTACTCATGTCCTTGACATAGAAAACCCGAGCGACATCTTTCGCTAGGACGAATGGTTCGTCAAGGTAACCAAGATTGTTGAAATCCACCATTGTCATTCCGTATTGCTGGTCCACCTTTACCCCACCTCCTGTTAGCTTGAACCATTTGCACCGGAACAAAGGGACCTTGAAGGAGGGTCCATAGTCAAGTTCCCATATCTCCTCTATGTATAGAGTCACGGGCCAGGTGCTATGGCTGGAGCTCTGCTCGCCAAAAGGATTCATGCCATCCGTACTTAGACCAAATCTTATGTTCCTTGCGTCAGCTGCAAAATCTTTAAACTCTCTGTCGATCTTTCTCCATTGCGTTCCATCTGCGGGGTGTCTCAACTCCCCGTCCGACTTACGGTCCTCTTTGTGCCATCGCAACAACTTGGCATGCTCTTTGTTCCCGAACGGACGTTTCAACCGTGGTATTATAGGAGCATACCACATCACCTTGGCGGGAACCCTCTTCCCGGGTTTCCGGCCCTCAACATCGTCACCGGGTTCATCGCCTCCGATCTTATAACGCAATGCGGTGCATACCGGGCATTCATTCAAATTCTCGTATTCACCGCGGTAGAGGATGCGATCGTTGATGCATGCATGTATCTTCGTAACCTCTAAACCTAGAGGGCGAGACAACCTTCTTTGCTTCGTACGTATCGGCGGGCAACTCGTTGTTCTTTGGAAACATATTCTTGAACATTTTCAGCAAGTTTTCAAATGCCGAGTCAGCTACACCTGCCTGTGCGTTCCATTTCAGCAAATCCAGTGTGCAGCCCAGCTTTTTCGGACCATCATCGCATCCGGGGTACGGCGCCTTTACGTGATCCTCTAACATGCGATCCAAATTCTCCCTCTCCTTTTCGGTTCGCAGCGTCTCCGTGCATCAGCAATGGTCCGACCAAGATCATCAACGGGCTCATCACGTGCCTCTTCTTCACCTTCCCCTTCACCTTCCCCTTCACCTTCAGCATCCTCCATGAAAGTATCACCGAAATGAGCAAGATAGCTTTCATCGATGAAATCATCCCCTTCTTCATCCTCTTCCATTATAACCCCTCTTTCTCCATGCTTGGTCCAACAATTATAGCTTGGCATGAAACCATGCCGAATCAGGTGCGAGTGAACTTCCCTTGAGGAAGAGTAACCCTTCGATTCTTACAGCCAACACATGGACAGATAACAAAAGCCCCCCGCTTGTTCGCATTAGCCACTACGAGGAAATCTTTCAAACCCGTAGTGAATTCGCCGAAGAGTCGGTTAGCGTACATCCATTGCCGATTCATCCGCATTATTATAATATAAAATATATAATTAACCATCATGCATTTGTTCGCGACTAAATAGAAATTAAACAATTAATGAACTACACACATGCATATTTTATCAATGACACATATGAAAGGTTCAAGTTGCTAACCGCGATCGAGGAGGAAAAAATAAATGAGGAAGCTCGATCAAGTGTGGCTCCGACACTTCATATCATGTTGGTTTCATGCTCTTGGGGCATTTCATCAAACACCTTGTGTGCATAAGAGGAGCCAAAAGCAAACCAACACCCCCCTTGTGTAGTTTGTGAAGAGAAGTGGCACCAAATGGCTAAGTGTTGTGGGCTGGTCGGTATATATAGGGGAGGGGCTTTAGTCGCGGTTGGCCAGGCAAACCGCGACTAAAGGCCCCTGAGGAAATTTAGTCGCGGTTGGCCAGGCCAACCGCGACTAAAGGCCCTCCCGTCCACTAGCTGGCCACCAAGCGCGGCGGGCCCGAGCCTTTGGTCGCGGTTCGCTTCACGAACCGCGACTAAAGGGCCAATTGGTCGCGGTTCTTGCATGTTCGCGACTAATGGGGCTGGACGGAAGGCCTTTTTTCTACTAGTGCACTGACAAGATTCATTATCTAGTACATGGTTCATATCTTGGATACATAAATCAATCAAATTCACTTCTTCAGCAATAGTGCACAAGAACCTAAAATAGCAGTCTTCATCGAAGTGAACAAAAGCATACAACAATTACTCATTCCAAATCAGGGATCATCGTCCTTTTGCAGCTACTGCTGAAATAAAATGGGTAACATTAATTTACAGTCATATAACATAAAAGAGATGTTACAAATCATAGATATGAGAAAAAATGAAGTGAAATGTTAGAGTTAGAGAACATCATGGATTACCTAAGGCTGATCAAGTAATTTCTTTAGAGACAACTAGCTATGCCTGACATATTGACATTTTATAGTACTGATCCAAAACGTACACATGATTGTTTTTGAACATGAAGAGATATGGATTCTGCTTGTTACTCATGCGTTCTGCTTATATTAGTTCTAGATGAATATGGTTCTTTGTCTGGGTACACGTACCTGAAATTATGCATAGTCTTTACTTGGAAGTCTTTTGAGTCCTAGTCAATTTAACACATTAACACACTCTATATGGATCAGCCGCGTTGGCCTGTAATACATGTTCATTTCATAATCACTTCTCTCTGTTTCCTTGCTGCCATAATATTTTATATACCTGAGTGTTCATTACATCACTTCTCTGTGTTTCGTTACTCCAGCTGCTTTAATCACCTCATCATATGACTTTGTATGGAAATTATAGCCATTAATAGTATAACTGCCATACGACCTTGCCACGAATAAGGGTCCCTCGGCTAAAGTCTGAATCTCTTCAGAAATTTCTTCACCACTATCAAGAAGTTGTGCCACAAACAGCTTAAACCACTCATGGAAAGTGTCATGATGAAGTTTGTCAATCTGTATGGCATTTCGATTACCACTTGAGGACAAATACTCTTTATGATTGCTGTAGAAGTTAATAAGAAAATAAAGCTTATCATTCATTAATGCCTGCATACTGGTAGCTAGAATTATAACAATGAAATGCTTGGAATAGCATACCTCACGTATATATCTATGTGATCATAATTGAACAATATATATCTATGTGCCTGAAGCCATTCCTTGTGATCTAATGTCACGACATGCTTTCCAGCCAAAAACCGACCATTGTTGTTGAAGAAAGGCATACTAGTACACATGGGCTCAATAACATCATTTATGCCTTTTCTTGTAAATCTAGTTTCACATCCTTCTAAATACCGAGAGCAGAAAGTAAGACACTCATCGAAAATGTAGCCCTCTGCAATCGAACCCTCGGGATGGCTCATGGTGCGAACATATCCTTTTAAGGTGCTCAAAAACCTATACAAGATGTACTAAGCATATATCAATTTATCAGTTATACAAATAATATATGAAATACTTGTTTTAGGTTTAGAAATGACCTTTCTATTGGGTACATGTTGCTGTACTTTACTGGTCCCCCAAGTCTCACTTGGAGTGGAAGATGAACCATCAAATGAACCATCATATCAAAAAATGATGGTAGAAATATGACCTCAAGAATGCTGAGTGTCTCAGCTATTTCTTTCTCTAGTTTCTCCATATCACTTATGCAAATGACAGGAGAGTAGATTTTCTTGAAAAATTCACTCACACGGATCAATGCAGCACTGACTCCCTCTAGCAGGGTTTTTCTAACTGCTAGTGGAAGCAATTGCTGCAAAAGAATGTGGCAGTCATGGCTTTTAAGCCCAACAATCTTCTTCTCCTTAACATGGACATTCTTTCGTATATCAGACCAAGACAATCTGGGAATCTGATTTCTTTGAGAATTTGGCAAAACAGTCTCTTCAGCTCTGGACTCAATGAGTATGGGGCAGAAGGCAAATAAACAGTTTCCTTCTCTACTGGAACGGGATGTAGAGCACCTCTTATTTTATGTTCCTCAAGGTCTCGACGAGAGTTTAAATTATCTTTGGTTTTTCGGTCAACGCCTAGAAGTGTGTTAACGATGTTATAACAAACATTCTTTTCGATGTGCATGGCATCAATATTATGAGGTTGCAGCAAATCTTTCCAATATCTCAACCTAAACCAGATGGATCTCCTTTTGAAAATTTGTGGTGGATCACCACTTTTCCGTTTGTTTGTGGGGGGTTTTCCAGAAGGGTCCTTTCCAAATACAGTTTCCATATTTTCTGTAAGGGCGTCCACTTCCTCTCCTGTAAGTGGTTCAGGAGCAGTCCTAGTTTCCACCTTGCCATCAAAGAAGTCCTTATCTACTGTTCTAAATCGATGATTTTCATCTAAGAACCTACGGTGACTCATGTAGCAGGTTTTGTTGCCTTTCATCAACCAAAGAGAGCAAGTGAGAGAATGGCACTTTGGACAGCCATATTCACCCGAGGTGACACAACCAGCTATAGTAGCTAAACCTGGGAGATCACTAATAGTGGAATGAACAGCTGCATGCAATTGGAAGTATTCAGATTTGGAGGCATCATAAGTTCTAATTCCCTCCTCAAAAAGTGAATGAAGGTCATCAATAAGTGGCTCAAGGAAAACATCTATATATCTTCCAGGTGACTTAGGGCCAGGAATTAATAATGAGAGGATGAAGTTTGGTTGCTTCATGCATAACCAAGGAGGTAGATTCACTGGAATCGCAATAACAGGCCAGATGCTGTAGGCACAATTCATTGATCTAAACTGATTGAATCCGTCTGTTGCTATAATCAACCTAATGTTGCGAGAATCTGAAGAAAAATCTTTATGCTCATTATCAAAATGCTTCCACGCCGGTGAATCTGCAGGATGCCTTAGAAAGCCATCTTTTGTACGCCCTTCATCATGCCATCTGCAATCTGTTGCACTCTTGGCTGATATGAACAATCGGTGCAGCCTCTTTGCTATTGGGAAATAACGAAGAACTTTTCTAGGGACTTTGTGTGCATTTCTCCCATCAGGTTTCTTCTTTTCAGATTTCCAGCGAGAGGTATTGCATTTCGGACAGCTATCAGCTTTTTCATACTGCTTCCAATACAAAATGCAGTCATTGTAACAGGCATGGATGCTAACATAATTAAGGCTAAGGCATTTTATCATTTTCTTAGCCTCATAGAAGTTTTTAGGTAGTTTCGCTTGAGGGAAGGCCTCTTTTAGCAATGCTAACTGCATATCAAAACTCTTATCAGTCCAACCTCCAAGAGCTTTGTTGTGGAGCATCCTAACAATGAATCGCAACTTTGAGAAAGAGGTGCAGCCTGGAAAGAGCTCTTCAGCTGCGTCACCTACTAATTGCTTAAAAGGGTTATTTGGATTGTATTGGTCACTAGGATCAGCCTCATCATCACTATCACTCAAATCGCCAAATTCGTGTCTCATATCTCTAATCAGTTCACCCATCTCATCTAACTCTTCTAACTCATCCATCTCCTCACTTTCATCACATTCTACATCAACATCACTATTTGGTGGATACAAGTATGATGCCTCCCCATGATATTCCCATCTTCTATAGCCAGTCACAAACCCATCACATACTAAGTGCACCTGGACATCACTAGCTTCTAGCCAAGAACAATTCACGCACTTTCTGCAAGGGCATAATATAGTGTTCCCTTTTGCTGAATGGGTAAAAGCAAACTGAATAAATCCTTTAACCCCATTAATGAATGTTTCGGTGTGCCTATCAGCATCCATCCAGCTTTTATCCATTTCTATAACAGTTATTTAAATAACCCCTAAGACAAATAAAAAATATTAAGAGACAACAAATTTTGCACACCGTGGAATAGAAGTGCATACAGCCAAGGAACCGAAGTGACTTACTTGTCTTAGGTCAAGCTCAGGCCAATAGTGTCCAATCCACTTCTATCCCCACTCCACTAGGTATGCGAACCAAAGAATTGACCAACTTGTCCGACCGTCAACTCCTCCACTGCACTACTTCAATTGAATATACCCTTGTGCATGTAAAACAAAACAATATAGTGCAAATGTTACTCATTAAATACTTGCAAACTAATCAATCACCGTACTACAATAATTCCTAAATTTAGTTTAAAGTGGAGTATATTTGTCAATATCATCCTTTTTCTAGACCAAGTTCACGTCTGTAGCTATCCTAGTTTTATATGCCAATCTGCATCTTAACTGATGTGATAAAAAAAACTGAGCAGATTGATGTCAGGTGATTAACCAAAGCGTCAGAGTAATCTTCTAGATGAAAAAATTAACAACGCAGCAGCAAAATACACAACGAGGCTATGCTTGTCGAAGTCCAAAATCCCGAAATACTACCCGATGTCGAGTCACCGTGAAAGGCGGTTCGAGCAGCGAGTGTATCTCCTTGAGTACTTGCGGATGGAGAAGGGGCAGGCTCGACTGCGGGAAGCTTCGCTGGATTCCTAGCATGTCACAAAGAAAGACAAACATGTCAAGCCGCCATGCGCAACTAAACAGAACAGAAAGAAGAAGAAAAAGGTAGGGCAAGGGAGTTGGCAGATGCGCCAGCGGCTCTATCACCACTTAAGGCGGGGTGGAGACGTGGTAGGAACTGGGGATGGAATAGGCTCCCGCACGGGAAGAAGAAGGGGCATGGAGAAGGGCGAGGTGGTCTGCAAATGCGGTAGAGCCCATGCTTACCGAGGGGGTGGGTCGAGGTGGAGAAGGCGTCGACGGTTGGGGCTCTGGCGTAGAGGGATGGCTGGTTGTCGTCTTGGCGACGCTTGCTCGGCGGCGCTTACTCCGGCGATGTGGGGCGGGAGCTTCAGCGCGCGATGGGCTAGTGCGGCGGCGCGGGGCGGGAGCTTTGCGCGACGGGCTGGTATGGCGGCGCAGGGCAGGACCTTCGATGTGCGACGAGCTGGTGCGGCGGTGCGAGGCGGGAGCTCCGGTGCGCGAACGATCTGGTGGCGGCGGCGCGGGCGGTGATTGGGGAATTTGGGGATTTGGTTTTAGGAATTTTAAGGGTAAGGGGGCAAGATAGACCCGGTACACCCGCCAAAGTCTGAAATATTTTCGTTTTAGGCGCGTGACATGTCTACCACACGCGCCAAAACTTTTCGCCACCTCGTCGCTACATGTGCCGGCTGTTGTGAGAGACTTGTGCCGGCTGTTTATTTCCCCGGCTGTTAAGTTGCCCTCTAAACTAGATCTTTCCCGGCTGTTCTTAGCCCTAAAATTTTGTTCATGGTGTAGTGATGAAACTGGAGATGGTGTTGATCCAAATGCTCCAGATGAGGATGATTATGACAGTGATGGGTTTGATGCTTTCCCTTCTGAAGCTCAAACTATTGTTGTCTCGCAGCGTGTTCTTAATGTGCAGTCAAGTGCATCTACACAGCGCTGTAATTTGTTCCAAACAAAGGCACTAGTTGGTCCTGATAAGGCTTGCAAGGTCATTATTGATGGAGGGAGTTGTCGCAATCTAGCAAGCAAAGAGTTATGTGCCAAGCTGAAACTGAAATATCTACCGCACCCGCATCCATATTATATTCAGTGGTTGAGCAATAATGGTGAGATGAAGGTGAGCCACATGGTGCGAGTTGATTTTGAGATTGGACCGTATAAGGATTCCATTGATTTTGATGTGGTTCCTATGACGGTTTGTCACCTGCTGTTGGGCCGGCCATGGCTCTATGACCGTTCTGTGCAACACAATGGCTGCGCCAATACATATCACTTGGAGTTCAAGGGCAAGAAAATTAACTTACAGCCTATGTCACCACAGCAAATTGTCAATGAGTCTCGTCAGAAGATTGAAGTAAACTTGGAGGATGCATCCATAGATAGGCGAGAGAATTGTAATGCCGTGAGTGATATAACGAAAAGTGAGAGAGTGAATTCCTTAGTCTCATTAGCAACCAAACAAGACATGAGAGAATTTTGTGAGGATCCTACAGCCATGCCTATTGTGCTCATGTACATGGGTACGGTTTTGGTTTCTAACGATATGACCCCTCTTCCTCTTGGTGTTTCTAATGTTTTGCAGGAATTCAGCGACGTGTTTCCGGAAGAGGTACCCGCAGTACTTCCACCATTGCGAGGTATTGAGCATCAAATTGACTTGATCCCCGGAGCATCGCTGCCCAATAGGGCGCCATATAGAACGAATCCCGAAGAGACGAAGGAGATACAGAAGCAAGTACAAGCGCTACTCGACAAAGGTTATATCCGCATAAGCCTTAGTCCTTGTGTTGTTCCTGTTATTCTTGTTCCTAAGAAAGATGGTACATGGCGTATGTACGTAGATTGTAGAGCGATAAACAACATTACTATTCGATATCGTCATCCTATTCCCCGTTTAGAGGATATGCTAGATGAATTGAGTGGTGATGCTGTTTTCACTAAAATTGATTTGCGTAGTGGTTATCATCAAATTAGGATGAAAGAAGGGGATGAGTGGAAAACCGCCTTTAAAACAAAATTTGGTTTATATGAGTGGTTAGTAATGCCTTTTGGTTTAACTAATTCACCTAGCACTTTCATGAGACTGATGAACCATGTTTCGCGTGATTTTATTGGCAAGTTTGTGGTTGTGTATTTTGATGACATATTAATTTACAGCCGCAATGAATCTGATCATATTATACATATTCGACATGTTTTGCAAGTGTTGCGTGATAGTAAACTCTATGGTAATCTTGAGAAGTGCACATTTTGCAAAGATAAGGTCATATTTCCGGGTTATGTTGTCTCTAAGCATGGGGTAGAAGTAGATGTGTCTAAAATTGAAGCTATTCAAAATTGGCCTACTCCCATGAATGTGAGTCAAGTTAGAAGTTTTCATGGTCTAGCTGGGTTTTATCGCCGTTTTGTGCCCAATTTTTCTACTATTGTTGCACCTTTGAATGAATTGACTAAAAAGGGTGTTACTTTTGAGTGGGGCGTTACCCAAGATCATGCTTTTGATGAACTGAAACGATTGTTAACTTCTGCACCGTTGCTTGCACTTCCTGATTTCAATAAGCAATTTGAGATTGAATGTGATGCTAGTGGTATTGGAATTGGTGGTGTGTTGATGCAAGAGGGTCGCCCAATTGCATATTTTTCGAGAAATTATCCGGTGCTAAGTTGAACTATCCTATATATGATAAAGAATTGTATGCTTTAATTAGAGTTCTTGAGGTTTGGCAGCATTACTTGTGGCCAAAAGAATTTATCATACATTCCGATCATGAAGCTTTGAAATATCTGAAAGCCCAATCTACTTTGCATAGGCGTCTTGCTAAGTGGGTTGAGTTCATTGAGTCTTTTCCGTACATTATTAAGCATAAGAAGGGAAAAGATAATATTGTTGCTTGATGCTCTATCTAGGAAGACTATGCTTGTTAACTCATCTTGATGTTAAAATTCCTGGATTAGAGGTGTTATGTGATTTGTATGCGATCGATCATGATTTTGCTGAACCATACCGCTTGTGTGTTATTGGTAAAGCATGGGAAAAGTATCACATACACGATGGGTTCTTGTTTAGAGCTAACAAACTATGTGTTCCAGAATCGTCTGTGCGTTTGCTCTTATTGCAGGAATCACATGCTGGAGGTTTGATGGGTCACTTTGGGCGTGAGAAGATGCTACTCATGCTCGCTGATCACTTTTATTGGCCAAAGATGAGGCGGGACGTGGACAGGTATGTGAAGAGGTGCATTACTTGCAACAAGTCCAAGTCCAAGCTGAAGCCTCACGGTTTGTATACTCCGTTACCGGCACCTACTACACCTTGGGAGGATATTAGTATGGATTTTGTGTTGGGTTTGCCGCGTACTAAGAGAGGCCATGATTCTATATTTGTGGTAGTAGACAGATTTTCTAAAATGTCACACTTTATTGCACTGCCACAAAAGCGACGATGCGTCGCATATTGCTAACCTGTTTTTCAGGGAGATTGTTCGACTACATGGAGTCCCGAAGACTATTGTTTCTGATCGTGATGTGAAGTTCATGAGCTACTTCTGGAAGACACTTTGGGGAAAGCTGGGGACAAAGTTACTATTCAGTACTACTTGTCATCCCCAAACTGATGGTCAAACTGAAGTGGTGAATCGAACCTTGTCACAACTGTTGAGATCCATGATCAAGAAGAACTCGAAGGAGTGGGAAGAGTGTTTGCCGCATGTGGAGTTTGCTTACAACAGGGCGGTACATTCTACCACGGAGCTGTGTCCTTTTGAGGTGGTGTATGGTTTCAAACCCATTACTCCACTTGACTTGTTGCCTTTGCCCATACATGAGAGAGTTAATATGGAGGCATCCAAGAGGGCAGATTTTGTGCGTAAGATCCATGTGAAGACTAAAGAGTTGATCGAGAAGAAAGGCAAGAGCAATGCTGCAAGGATGAACAAGAAGCGCAAAGAGATGTTGTTCAAGCCTGGTGATATGGTCTGGGTACATTTTCGCAAGGATAGGTTCCCGAAGCTGCGGAAGTCTAAGTTGAAGCTTCGTGGTGCCTGGTCCTTACAAAGTGCTTGCCAAGATCAATGATAATGCATACTCGATAGATCTTCCAGTTGATGAGTTTGGTGTCGGTAATTCTTTCAATGTTGCTGATTTGACACCATATGACGGAGAAGACCTTGGAGCGTCGAGGTCGACGCCTTTTGAAGGGGGAGATGATGAGGACATCCCTACTTCACCACTACCTCCGTCATTAACAAATGAAGATGAACCTGCTGTGAAGCTCAAGTCCAATGAAGTTCGGATTGGACCAATTACAAGAGCTCGTGCGAAGCTACTTAAACAACAGGTGAACTTGTTTCTAAACGATACTTTGATTGATGAGAACTTTATACTGCCTAAGTCCTATTACTTATGTATCATCAGGTATCAAGAGGAGAGGAGCAGCTGGACATGAAGACGGACGTCAAGATGGCCGTGAAGCTGGACATGAAGATATCTCATGGACGCGCGAGGGAGGAGCGGGAGGCATGCGCGAGAGGAGAAGACGACGTCCAGGCCGGTCCAGAACCCGGTCAGACCGGCCCCCAGACCGGCCAGCCCGGTCCCTGGCCCGGTCGACCGGTCGACAACCGGCCGCCAACCGGATGAAATTTATCGTACCGGGCAGAAACCGGAAAGTTGCGAAGTTTCCGGTTTCCGACCGGTTGACCGGACCACAGACCGGACCGCCCGGTCCACAGCCCGGTTGACCGGACCCCAGACCGGACCAGTCCGAGTCTGTCTCGACCAGATCTATTCTGGGTCGGTTATTCTTGTATCTTTTCGACCAGAACTCGTCCCGGACGCCTATATAAGTGCCTTGGACGACCCCCTAGCGGCTTTAGACCACGTTTAAGATAAACCCTAGTTCATAGTTGTTTGCTAAGCAAAACTATTGTTCCCCAACTCTCCAATTCGTTGCGATCTGGAGTTTTATGCTACTGAAAGTTTGTGTGATCTGCTGTTCCATTGGGAATTAGAAGATTGCAATCTACCGCTTCGTGGTCGGCGGCTATGTGCGCAAGTGTGTGTAGTTGCGAATATCTTGCAGGGTTGAGAGCTGTTGCATTGGCATCAGGAATCAATCGAGAGACTTCGTCGGCGTCATACAAGTTATCCTCCTCATCATCATCGATTTCATCCGCTGCTACCATCGTGTGTTCATCACCACCCGTCGCTTACTGAGAAGATCGGGCCACCCCTTATCAGATAGTGTACACACCATGTGGACACACACAATTTTTTGGATCATTCCCACCCTCCGAGGCTCGTTTTCTAGGGAACCCCTAATCCATTGACCGTGCGGTCTACAACACTGACGACAACCCAGCGGCTGTGCCGCGGTGGCATTGTGACTTCGTTTGAGCTTGGTTAGGTCATTGGGACATCTGGTGTCAAGTATTGATCCATACTATCTGAAGATTCCCTCAGGTTAGCCCTTCTCAGGAGTTCCACCCTATACGTCTAGAACATGCCTAATTGCCGTCAGCGCATGTGCGTGTAGCCGGACGCACCCGGGGTACAAAATTGGTTCAAACAACACCCCACCATGATAGCGTACAAACCATGTGGACACACACAATTTTTTGGGTTATTCCCACCCTCCTAGGATCTTTTTCCAGGGAAACCCTAATCCATTGACCGTATGGTCTACAACATTGACTAATTGCCGTCAGCGCATGTGCGTGCAGCCGGACACACCCGGGGGTACAAAATTGTTTCAAAAAACACCCCACCATGATAGTGTACACACCATGTGGACACACACAATTTTTGGGTCATTCCCACCCTCCTAGGCTCGCTTTCCAGGGAAACCCTAATCCATTGACCGTGCGGTCTACAACATTGACTAATTGCCGTCAGTGCATGTGGGTGTAGCCGAACGCACCCGGGGGTATAAAATTGGTTCAAAAAATTCCCCACCATGATAGTTTACACACCATGTGGACACACACAATTTTTTGGATCATTCCCACCCTCCGAGTCTCGCTTTCCAGGGAAACCCTAGTCCATTGACCGTGCGGTCTACAACACTGACGACAACCCAGCGGCTGTGCCGCGGTGGCGTTGTGACTTCGTTTGAGCTTGGTTAGGTCATTGGGACATCTGGTGTCAAGGATTGATCCATACTATCTCAAGATTCCCTCTGGTTAGCCCTTCCCAGGAGTTCCACCCTATACGTCTAGAACATGCCTAATTGCTGTCAGCGCATGTGCATGTAGCCGGACGCACCCGGGGGTACAAAATTTGTTCAAACAACACCCCACCATGATATTGTACACACCATGTGGACACACACATTTTTTTGGGTCATTCCCACCCTCCGAGGTTCGCTTTCCAGGGAAACCCTAATCCATTGACCGTCCGGTTTACAACATTGACTAATTGCTGTCAGTGCATGTACGTGTAGCCGGACGCACCCGGGGGTACAAAACTGTTTCAAAAAACACCCCACCATGATAGTGTACACACCATGTGGACACACAAATTTTTTGGGGTCATTCCCACCCTCCTAGGATCGCTTTCCAGGGAAATCCTAATCCATTGACCGTGCGGTCTACAACATTGACTAATTGCCGTTAGTGCATTTGCGTGTAGTCGGACGCACCCGGTGGTATGAAATTGGTTCAAAAAACATGCCACCATGATAGTTTACACACCATGTGGACACACACAACTTTTTGGGTCATTCCCACCCTCCGAGGCTCGCTTCCAGGGAAACCCTAATCCATTAACCGTGCGGTCTACAACATTGACTACACCCCAGCGGCTGTGCCGCGGTGGCATTGTGACTTCGTTTGAGCTTGGTTAGATCACTGGGACATGTGGTGTCAAGGATTGATCCATACTATCTCAAGATTCCCTCTGGTTAGCCCTTCCCAGGAGTTCCACCCTATACGTCTAGAACATGCCTAATTGCCGTCAGCGCATGTGCGTGTAGCCGGACGCACCCGGGGGTGCAAAATTGGTTCAAACAACGCCCCACCATGATAGTGTACAAACCATGTGGACACACACAATTTTTTGGGTCATTCCCACCCTCCTAGGCTCGCTTTCCAGGGAAACCCTGATCCCTTGACCGTGCGGTCTACAACATTGACTAATTGCCGTCAGTGCATGTGCGTGTAGCCGAACGCACCCGGGGGTATAAATTGGTTCAAACAATACCCCACCATGATAGTTTACACACCATGTGGACACACACAATTTTTTGGATCATTCCCACCCTCCGAGGCTCGTTTTCTAGGGAACCCCTAATCCATTGACCGTGCGGTCTACAACACTGACGGCAACCCAGCGGCTGTGCCGCGGTGGCATTGTGACTTCGTTTGAGCTTGGTTAGGTCATTGGGACATCTGGTGTCAAGTATTGATCCATACTATCTCAAGATTCCTCTGGTTAGCCCTTCCCAGGAGTTCCACCCTATACGTCTAGAACATGCCTAATTGCCGTCAGCGCATGTGCGTGTAGCCGGACGCACCCGGGGTACAAAATTGGTTCAAACAACACCCCACCATGATAGCGTAGAAACCATGTGGACACACACAATTTTTTGGGTCATTCCCACCCTCCTAGGATCTTTTTCCAGGGAAACCCTAATCCATTGACCGTATGGTCTACAACATTGACTAATTGCCGTCAGCGCAAGTGCGTGTAGCCGGACGCAATCGGGGGTCCAAAATTGTTTCAAAAAACACCCCACCATGATAGTGTACACACCATGTGGACACACACTATTTTTTGGGTCATTCCCACCCTCCTAGGCTCGCTTTCCAGGGAAACCCTAATCCATTGACCGTGCGGTCTACAACATTGACTAATTGCCGTCAGTGCATGTGCGTGTAGCCGGACGCACCCGGGGGTATAAAATTGGTTCAAAAAGCACCCCACCATGATAGTGTACACACCATGTGGACACACACAATATTTTGGGTCATTCCCACCATCCGAGGCTCGCTTTCCAGGGAAACGCTAATCCATTGACCGTGACGTCTACAACATTGACTACACCCCAGCGGTTGTGCCGCGGTGGCATTTTGACTACGTTTGAGCTTGGTTAGGTCACTGGGACATGTGGTGTCAAGGATTGATCCATGCTATCTCAAAATTCCCTCTGGTTAGCCCTTCCCAGGAGTTCCACCCTATACGTCTAGAACATGCCTAATTGCCGTCAGCGCATGTCCGTGTAGCCGGACGCACTCGGGGGTACAAAATTTGTTCCAACAATGCCCCACCATGATATTGTACACACCATGTGGACACACACAATTTTTGGGTCATTCCCACCCTCCGAGGTTCGCTTTCCAGGGAAACCTTAATCCATTGACCGTGCGGTATACAACATTGACTAATTGCCGTCAGCGCATGTGCATGTAGCTGGACGCACCCGGGGGTACAAAATTGCTTCAAAAAACACCCCACCATGATAGTGTACACACCATGTGGACACACAATTTTTTGGATCATTCCCTCCCTCCTAGGCTCGCATTCCAGGGAAACCCTAATCCATTGACCATGCGGTCTACAACATCGACTAATTGCCGTCAGTGCATGTGCGTGTAGCCGGACGCACCCGGGGGTATAAAATTGGTTCAAAAAGCACCCCACCATGATAGTGTACACACCATATGGACACACACAATATTTTGGGTCATTCCCACCATCCGAGGCTCGCTTTCCAAGGAAACCCTAATCCATTGACCGTGACGTCTACAACATTGACTACACCCCAGCGGTTGTGCCGCGGCGGCATTGTGACTACGTTTGAGCTTGGTTAGGTCATTGGGACATGTGGTGTCAAGGATTGATCCATACTATCTCAAAATTCCCTCTGGTTAGCCCTTCCCAGGAGTTCGACCCTATACGTCTAGAACATGCCTAATTGCCGTCAGCGCATGTGCGTGTAGCCGGACGCACGCGGTGGTACAAAATTGGTTCCAAAAATGCCCCACCATGATATTGTACACACCATGTGGACACACACAATTTTTTGGGTCATTCCCACCCTTCGAGGTTCGCTTTCCAGGGAAACCGTAATCCATTGACCGTGCGGTATACAACATTGACTAATTGCCGTCAGCGCATGTGCATGTAGCCGGACGCACCCGGGGGTACAAAATTGCTTCAAAAAACACCCCACCATGATAGTGTACACACCATGTGGACACACACAATTTTTGGATCATTCGCTCCCTCCTAGGCTCGCTTTCCAGGGAAACCCTAATCCATTGACCGTGCGGTCTACAACATTGACTAATTGCCGTCAGTGCATGTGCGTGTAGCCGGACGCAACCGGGGGTATACAATTGGTTCAAAAAACACCCCACCATGATAGTGTACACACCTTGTGTACACACACAATTTTTTGGGTCATTCCCACCCTCCTAGGCAAGCTTTCCAGGAAAACCCTAATCCATTGACCGTGCGGTCTACAACATTGACTAATTGCCGTCAGCGCATGTGCATGTACCGGACGCACCCGGGGGTACAAAATTGGTTCAAAAAACACCCCACCATGAAACTGTACACACCATGTGGACACACACAATTTTATGGGTCATTCCCACCCTCCTAGGCTCGCTTTCCAGGGAAACCCTAATCCATTGACCGTGCGGTCTACAACATTGACTAATTGCCGTCAGTGCATGTTCATGTACCCGGACGCACCCGGGGGTACAAAATTGGTTCAAAAAACACCCCACCATGATACTGTACACACCATGTGGACACACACAATTTCATGGGTCATTCCCACCCTCCTAGGCTCGCTTTCCAGGGAAACCCTAATCCATTGACCGTGCGGTCTACAACATTGACTAATTGCCGTCAGTGCATGTGCGTGTAGACGGACGCACCCGGGGGTATACAATTGGTTCAAAAAGCACCCCACCATGATAGTGTACACACCATGTGGACACACACAATATTTTGGGTCATTCCCACCATCCGAGGCTCGCTTTCCAGGGAAACCCTAATACATTGACCGTGATGTCTACAACATTGACTACACCCCAGCGGTTGTGTCGCGGTGGCATTGTGACTACGTTTGAGCTTGGTTAGGTCATTGGGACATGTGGTGTCAAGGATTGATCCATACTATCTCAAAATTCCCTCTAGTTAGCCCTTCCCAGGAGTTCCACCCTATACGTCTAGAACATGCCTAATTGCCGTCAGCGCATGTGCGTGTAGCCGGACGCACGCGGGGGTACAAAATTGGTTCCAACAATGCCCCACCATGATATTGTACACACCATGTGGACACACACAATGTTTTGGGTCATTCCCACCCTCCGAGGTTCGCTTTCCAGGGAAACCGTAATCCGTTGACCGTGCGGTATACAACATTGACTAATTGCCGTCAGCGCATGTGCATGTAGCTGGACGCACCCGGGGTACAAAATTGCTTGAAAAAACACCCCACCATGATAGTGTACACACCATGTGGACACAAACAATTTTTTGGATCATTCGCTCCCTCGTAGGCTCGCTTTCCAGGGAAACCCTAATCCATTGACCGTGCGGTCTACAACATTGACTAATTGCCGTCAGTGCATGTGCGTGTAGCCGGACGCACCCGGGGGTATACAATTGGTTCAAAACACACCCCACCATGATAGTGTACACACCTTATGTACACACACAATTTTTTGGGTCATTCCCACCCTCCTAGGCTAGCTTTCCAGGAAAACCCTAATCCATTCACCGTGCGGTCTACAACATTGACTAATTGCCGTCATCGCATGTGCATGTACCCGGACGCACCCGGGGGTAAAAAATTGGTTCAAAAAACACCCCACCATGAAACTGTACACACCATGTGGACACACACAATTTTATGGGTCCTTCCCACCCTCCTAGGCTCGCTTTCCAGGGAAACCCTAATCCATTGACCGTGCGGTCTACAACATTGACTAATTGCCGTCAGCGCATGTGCATGTACCGGACGCACCGGGGGTACAAAATTGGTTCAAAAAACACCCCACCATGATACTGTACACACCATGTGGACACACATAATTTCATGGGTCATTCCCACCCTCCTAGGCTCGCTTTCCAGGGAAACCCTAATCCATTGACCGTGCGGTCTACAACATTGACTAATTGCCGTCAGTGCATGTGCGTGTAGCCGGACGCACCCGGGGTATAAAATTGGTTCAAAAAGCACCCCACCATGATAGTGTACACACCATGTGGACACACACAATATTTTGGGTCATTCCCACCATCCGAGGCTCGCTTTCCAGGGAAACCCTAATACATTGACCGTGATGTCTACAACATTGACTACACCCCAGCGGTTGTGTCGCGGTGGCATTGTGACTACGTTTGAGCTTGGTTAGGTCATTGGGACATGTGGTGTCAAGGATTGATCCATACTATCTCAAAATTCCCTCTGGTTAGCCCTTCCCAGGAGTTCCACCCTATACGTCTAGAACATGCCTAATTGCCGTCAGCGCATGTGCGTGTAGCCGAACGCACCCGAGGGTACAAAATTGGTTCCAACAACATCCCACCATGATATTGTACACACCATGTGGACACACACAATTTTTTGGGTCATTCCCACCCTCCGAGGTTCGCTTTACAAGGAAACCGTAATCCATTGACCGTGCGGTATACAACATTGACTAATTGCCGTCGGCGCATGTGCATGTGGACGCACCCGGGGGTACAAAATTGCTTCAAAAAACACCCCACCATGATAGTGTACACACCATGTGGACACACACAATTTTTTGGATCATTCCCTCCCTCCTAGGCTCGCTTTCCAGGGAAACCCTAATCCATTGACCGTGCGGTCTACAACATTGACTAATTGCCGTCAGTGCATGTGCGTGTAGCCGGACACACAATTTTTTGGGTCATTCCCACCCTCCTAGGCTAGCTTTCCAGGAAAACTCTAATCCATTGACCGTGCGGTCTACAACATTGACTAATTGCCGTCAGCGCATGTGCATGTACCCGGACGCACCCGGGGGTACAAAATTGGTTCAAAAAACACCCCACCATGATACTGTACACACCATGTGGACACACACAATTTCATGGGTCATTCCCACCCTCCGAGGTTCGCTTTCCAGGGAAACCCTAATCCATTGACCGTGCGGTCTACAACATTGACTAATTGCCGTCAGTGCATGTGCGTGTAGCCGGACGCACCCGGGGGTATACAATTGGTTCAAAACACACCCCACCATGATAGTGTACACACCTTATGTACACACACAATTTTTTGGGTCATTCCCACCCTCCTAGGCTAGCTTTCCAGGAAAACCCTAATCCATTCACCGTGCGGTCTACAACATTGACTAATTGCCGTCATCGCATGTGCATGTACCCGGACGCACCCGGGGTACAAAATTGGTTCAAAAACACCCCACCATGAAACTGTACACACCATGTGGACACACACAATTTTATGGGTCCTTCCCACCCTCCTAGGCTCGCTTTCCAGGGAAACCCTAATCCATTGACCGTGCGGTCTACAACATTGACTAATTGCCGTCAGCGCATGTGCATGTACCCGGACGCACCCGGGGGTACAAAATTGGTTCAAAAAACACCCCACCATGATACTGTACACACCATGTGGACACACATAATTTCATGGGTCATTCCCACCCTCCTAGGCTCGCTTTCCAGGGAAACCCTAATCCATTGACCGTGCGGTCTACAACATTGACTAATTGCCGTCAGTGCATGTGCGTGTAGCCGGACGTACCCGGGGTATAAAATTGGTTCAAAAAGCACCCCACCATGATAGTGTACACACCATGTGGACACACACAATATTTTGGGTCATTCCCACCATCCGAGGCTCGCTTTCCAGGGAAACCCTAATACATTGACCGTGATGTCTACAACATTGACTACACCCCAGCGGTTGTGTCGCGGTGGCATTGTGACTACGTTTGAGCTTGGTTAGGTCATTGGGACATGTGGTGTCAAGGATTGATCCATACTATCTCAAAATTCCCTCTCGGTTAGCCCTTCCCAGGAGTTCCACCCTATACGTCTAGAACATGCCTAATTGCCGTCAGCGCATGTGCGTGTAGCCGAACGCACCCGAGGGTACAAAATTGGTTCCAACAACATCCCACCATGATATTGTACACACCATGTGGACACACACAATTTTTTGGGTCATTCCCACCCTCCGAGGTTCGCTTTACAAGGAAACCGTAATCCATTGACCGTGCGGTATACAACATTGACTAATTGCCGTCGGCGCATGTGCATGTAGCCGGACGCACCCGGGGGTACAAAATTGCTTCAAAAAACACCCCACCATGATAGTGTACACACCATGTGGACACACACAATTTTTTGGATCATTCCCTCCCTCCTAGGCTCGCTTTCCAGGGAAACCCTAATCCATTGACCGTGCGGTCTACAACATTGACTAATTGCCGTCAGTGCATGTGCGTGTAGCCGGACACACAATTTTTTGGGTCATTCCCACCCTCCTAGGCTAGCTTTCCAGGAAAACTCTAATCCATTGACCGTGCGGTCTACAACATTGACTAATTGCCGTCAGCCATGTGCATGTACCCGGACGCACCCGGGGGTACAAAATTGGTTCAAAAAACACCCCACCATGATATTGTACACACCATGTGGACACACACAATTTTATGGGTCATTCCCACCCTCCTAGGCTCGCTTCCAAGGAAATCCTAATCCATTGACCGTGCGGTCTACAACATTGACTAATTGCCGTCAGCGCATGTGCATGTACCCGGACGCACCCGGGGGTACAAAATTGGTTCAAAAAACACCCCACCATGATACTGTACACACCATGTGGACACACACAATTTCATGGGTCATTCCCACCCTCCTAGGCTCGCTTTCCAGGGAAACCCTAATCCATTGACCGTGCGGTCTACAACATTGACTAATTGCCGTCAGTGCATGTGCGTGTAGCCGGACGCACCCGGGGTATAAAATTGGTTCAAAAAGCACCCCACCATGATAGTGTACACACCATGTGGACACACACAATATTTTGGGTCATTCCCACCATCCGAGGCTCGCTTTCCAGGGAAACCCTAATCCATTGACCGTGATGTCTACAACATTGACTACACCCCAGCGGTTGTGTCGCGGTGGCATTGTGACTACGTTTGAGCTTGGTTAGGTCATTGGGACATGTGGTGTCAAGGATTGATCCATACTATCTCAAAATTCCCTCTGGTTAGCCCTTCCCAGGAGTTCCACCCTATACGTCTAGAACATGCCTAATTGCCGTCACCGCATGTGCGTGTAGCCGGACGCACGCGGGGTACAAAATTGGTTCCAACAATGCCCCACCATGATATTGTACACACCATGTGGACACACACAATTTTTTGGGTCATTCCCACCCTCCGAGGTTCGCTTTCCGTGGAAACCGTAATCCATTGACCGTGCGGTATACAACATTGACTAATTGCCGTCGCCGCATGTGCATGTAGCCGGACGCACCCGGGGTACAAAATTGCTTCAAAAAACACCCCACCATGATAGTGTACACACCATGTGGACACACACAATTTTTTGGATCATTCGCTCCCTCGTAGGCTCGCTTTCCAGTGGAAACCCTAATCCATTGACCGTGCGGTCTACAACATTGACTAATTGCCGTCGTTGCATGTGCGTGTAGCCGGACGCACCCGGGGTATACAATTGGTTCAAAACACACCCCACCATGATAGTGTACACACCTTATGTACACACACAATTTTTTGGGTCATTCCCACCCTCCTAGGCTAGCTTTCCAGGAAAACCCTAATCCATTCACCGTGCGGTCTACAACATTGACTAATTGCCGTCATCGCATGTGCATGTACCCGACGCACCCGGGGTACAAAATTGGTTCAAAAAACACCCCACCATGAAACTGTACACACCATGTGGACACACACAATTTTATGGGTCCTTCCCACCCTCCTAGGCTCGCTTTCCGTGGAAACCCTAATCCATTGACCGTGCGGTCTACAACATTGACTAATTGCCGTCAGCCGCATGTGCATGTACCCGACGCACCCGGGGGTACAAAATTGGTTCAAAAAACACCCCACCATGATACTGTACACACCATGTGGACACACATAATTTCATGGGTCATTCCCACCCTCCTAGGCTCGCTTTCCAGGGAAACCCTAATCCATTGACCGTGCGGTCTACAACATTGACTAATTGCCGTCAGTGCATGTGCGTGTACCGGACGTACCCGGGGGTATAAAATTGGTTCAAAAAGCACCCCACCATGATAGTGTACACACCATGTGGACACACACAATATTTTGGGTCATTCCCACCATCCGAGGCTCGCTTTCCAGGGAAACCCTAATACATTGACCGTGATGTCTACAACATTGACTACACCCCAGCCGGTTGTGTCGCGGTGGCATTGTGACTACGTTTGAGCTTGGTTAGGTCATTGGGACATGTGGTGTCAAGGATTGATCCATACTATCTCAAAATTCCCTCCGGTTAGCCCTTCCCATGAGTTCCACCCTATACGTCTAGAACATGCCTAATTGCCGTCGCCGCATGTGCGTGTAGCCGAACGCACCCGAGGGTACAAAATTGGTTCCAACAACATCCCACCATGATATTGTACACACCATGTGGACACACACAATTTTTTGGGTCATTCCCACCCTCCGAGGTTCGCTTTACAGGGAAACCGTAATCCATTGACCGTGCGGTATACAACATTGACTAATTGCCGTCGGCGCATGTGCATGTAGCCGGACGCACCCGGGGTACAAAATTGCTTCAAAAAACACCCCACCATGATAGTGTACACACCATGTGGACACACACAATTTTTTGGATCATTCCCTCCCTCCTAGGCTCGCTTCCGTGGAAACCCTAATCCATTGACCGTGCGGTCTACAACATTGACTAATTGCCGTCGCTGCATGTGCGTGTAGCCGACGCACCCGGGGGTATACAATTGGTTCAAAAAACACCCCACCATGATAGTGTACACACCTTGTGTACACACACAATTTTTTGGGTCATTCCCACCCTCCTAGGCTAGCTTTCCAGGAAAACCCTAATCCATTGACCGTGCGGTCTACAACATTGACTAATTGCCGTCATCGCATGTGCATGTACCCGACGCACCCGGGGTACAAAATTGGTTCAAAAAACACCCCACCATGAAACCGTACACACCATGTGGACACACACAATTTTATGGGTCATTCCCACCCTCCTAGGCTCGCTTTCCGTGGAAACCCTAATCCATTGACCGTGCGGTCTACAACATTGACTAATTGCCGTCGACGCATGTGCATGTACCCGACGCACCCGGGGTACAAAATTGGTTCAAAAAACACCCCACCATGATACTGTACACACCATGTGGACACACACAATTTCATGGGTCATTCCCACCCTCCTAGGCTCGCTTTCCAGGGAAACCCTAATCCATTGACCGTGCGGTCTACAACATTGACTAATTGCCGTCGCTGCATGTGCGTGTAGCCGGACGCACCCGGGGTATAAAATTGGTTCAAAAAGCACCCCACCATGATAGTGTACACACCATGTGGACACACACAATATTTTGGGTCATTCCCACCATCCGAGGCTCGCTTTCCAGGGAAACCCTAATCCATTGACCGTGACGTCTACAACATTGACTACACCCCAGCGGTTGTGTCGCAGTGGCATTGTGACTACGTTTGAGCTTGGTTAGGTCATTGGGACATGTGGTGTCAAGGATTGATCCATACTATCTCAAAATTCCCTCTGGTTAGCCCTTCCCAGGAGTTCCACCCTATACGTCTAGAACATGCCTAATTGCCGTCAGCGCATGTGCGTGTAGCCGAACGCACCCGAGGGTACAAAATTGGTTCCAACAACACCCCACCATGATATTGTACACACCATGTGGACACACACAATTTTTTGGGTCATTCCCACCCTCCGAGGTTCGCTTTCCAGGGAAACCGTCATCCATTGACCGTGCGGTATACAACATTGACTAATTGCCGTCGCCGCATGTGCATGTAGCCGGACGCACCGGGGGTACAAAATTGCTTCAAAAAACACCCCACCATGATAGTGTACACACCATGTGGACACACACAATTTTTTGGATCATTCCCTCCCTCCTAGGCTCGCTTTCCAGGGAAACCCTAATCCATTGACCGTGCGGTCTACAACATTGACTAATTGCCGTCGCTGCATGTGCGTGTAGCCGTGACACACAATTTTTTGGGTCATTCCCACCTCCTAGGCTAGCTTTCCAGAAAACTCTAATCCATTGACCGTGCGGTCTACAACATTGACTAATTGCCGTCGCCATGTGCATGTACCCGACGCACCCGGGGTACAAAATTGGTTCAAAAACACCCCACCATGATATTGTACACACCATGTGGACACACACAATTTTATGGGTCATTCCCACCCTCCTAGGCTCGCTTCCAGGGAAACCCTAATCCATTGACCGTGCGGTCTACAACATTGACTAATTGCCGTCGCCGCATGTGCATGTACCCGGACGCACCCGGGGTACAAAATTGGTTCAAAAACACCCCACCATGATAGTGTACACACCATGTGGACACACACAATTTCATGGGTCATTCCCACCCTCCTAGGCTCGCTTTCCAGGGAAACCCTAATCCATTGACCGTGCGGTCTACAACATTGACTAATTGCCGTCAGTGCATGTGCGTGTAGCCGGACGCACCCGGGGTATAAAATTGGTTCAAAAAGCACCCCACCATGATAGTGTACACACCATGTGGACACACACAATATTTTGGGTCATTCCCACCATCCGAGGCTCGCTTTCCAGTGGAAACCCTAATCCATTGACCGTGACGTCTACAACATTGACTACACCCCAGCCGGCTGTGTCGCGTGGCATTGTGACTACGTTTGAGCTTGGTTAGGTCATTGGGACATGTGGTGTCAAGGATTGATCCATACTATCTCAAAATTCCCTCTCGGTTAGCCCTTCCCAGGAGTTCCACCCTATACGTCTAGAACATGCCTAATTGCCGTCGCCGCATGTGCGTGTAGCCGAACGCACCCGAGGGTACAAAATTGGTTCCAACAACACCCCACCATGATATTGTACACACCATGTGGACACACACAATTTTTTGGGTCATTCCCACCCTCCGAGGTTCGCTTTCCAGTGGAAACCGTAATCCATTGACCGTGCGGTATACAACATTGACTAATTGCCGCCGCCGCATGTGCATGTAGCCGGACGCACCCGGGGTACAAAATTGCTTCAAAAAACACCCCACCATGATAGTGTACACACCATGTGGACACACACAATTTTATGGATCATTCCCACCCTCCTAGGCTCGCTTTCCAGGGAAACCCTAATCCATTGACCGTGCGGTCTACAACATTGACTAATTGCCGTCGCTGCATGTGCGTGTAGCCGGACGCACCCGGGGTATAAAATTGGTTCAAAAAGCACCCCACCATGATAGTGTACACACCATGTGGACACACACAATATTTTGGGTCATTCCCACCATCCGAGGCTCGCTTTCCAGGGAAACCCTAATCCATTGACCGTGACGTCTACAACATTGACTACACCCCAGCGGTTGTGCCGCGGTGGCATTGTGACTACGTTTGAGCTTGGTTAGGTCATTGGGACATGTGGTGTCAAGGATTGATCCATACTATCTCAAAATTCCTCTCGGTTAGCCCTTCCCAGGAGTTCCACCCTATACGTCTAGAACATGCCTAATTGCCGTCGCCGCATGTGCGTGTAGCCGGACGCACTCGGGGTACAAAATTGGTTCCAACAATGCCCCACCATGATATTGTACACACCATGTGGACACACACAATTTTTTGGGTCATTCCCACCCTCCGAGGTTCGCTTTCCAGGGAAACCGTAATCCATTGACCGTGCGGTATACAACATTGACTAATTGCCGTCGCCGCATGTGCATGTAGCCGGACGCACCCGGGGTACAAAATTGCTTCAAAAACACCCCACCATGATAGTGTACACACCATGTGGACACACACAATTTTTTTGGATCATTGCCTCCCTCCTAGGCTCGCTTTCCAGGGAAACCCTAATCCATTGACCGTGCGGTCTACAACATTGACTAATTGCCGTCACTGCATGTGCGTGTAGCCGGACGCACCCGGGGGTATACAATTGGTTCAAAAACACCCCACCATGATAGTGTACACACCTTGTGTACACACACAATTTTTTGGGTCATTCCCACCCTCCTAGGCTAGCTTTCCAGGAAAACCCTAATCCATTGACCGTGCGGTCTACAACATTGACTAATTGCCGTCAGCGCATGTGCATGTACCCGGACGCACCCGGGGTACAAAATTGGTTCAAAAAACACCCCACCATGATACTGTACACACCATGTGGACACACACAATTTTATGGGTCATTCCCACCCTCCTAGGCTCGCTTTCCAGGGAAACCCTAATCCATTGACCGTGCGGTCTACAACATTGACTAATTGCCGTCGCGCATGTGCATGTACCCGGCGCACCCGGGGTACAAAATTGGTTCAAAAACACCCCACCATGATACCGTACACACCATGTGGACACACACAATTTCATGGGTCATTCCCACCCTCCTAGGCTCGCTTTCCAGGGAAACCCTAATCCATTGACCGTGCGGTCTACAACATTGACTAATTGCCGTCGGTGCATGTGCGTGTAGCCTGACGCACCCGGGGGTATAAAATTGGTTCAAAAAGCACCCCACCATGATAGTGTACACACCATGTGGACACACACAATATTTTGGGTCATTCCCACCATCCGAGGCTCGCTTTCCAGGGAAACCCTAATCCATTGACCGTGATGTCTACAACATTGACTACACCCCAGCCGGTTGTGTCGCGGTGGCATTGTGACTACGTTTGAGCTTGGTTAGGTCATTGGGACATGTGGTGTCAAGGATTGATCCATACTATCTCAAAATTCCCTCTGGTTAGCCCTTCCCAGGAGTTCCACCCTATACGTCTAGAACATGCCTAATTGCCGTCAGCGCATGTGCGTGTAGCCGAACGCACCCGAGGGTACAAAATTGGTTCCAACAACACCCCACCATGATATTGTACACACCATGTGGACACACACAATTTTTGGGTCATTCCCACCCTCCGAGGTTCGCTTTCCACGGAAACCGTAATCCATTGACCGTGCGGTATACAACATTGACTAATTGCCGTCGCCGCATGTGCATGTAGCCGGATGCACCCGTGGGTACGAAATTGCTTCAAAAAACACCCCACCATGATAGTGTACACACCATGTGGACACACACAATTTTATGGATCATTCCCACCCTCCTAGGCTCGCTTCCAGGGAAACCCTAATCCATTGACCGTGCGGTCTACAACATTGACTAATTGCCGTCAGTGCATGTGCGTGTAGCCGGACGCACCCGGGGGTATAAAATTGGTTCAAAAAGCACCCCACCATGATAGTGTACACACCATGTGGACACACACAATATTTTGGGTCATTCCCACCATCCGAGGCTCGCTTTCCAGGGAAACCCTAATCCATTGACCGTGACGTCTACAACATTGACTACAGCCGCACGGCTGTGCCGCGGTGGCATTGTGACTACGTTTGAGCTTGGTTAGGTCATTGGGACATGTGGTGTCAAGGATTGATCCATACTATCTCAAAATTCCCTCCGGTTAGCCCTTCCCAGGAGTTCCACCCTATACGTCTAGAACATGCCTAATTGCCGTCAGCGCATGTGCGTGTAGCCGGACGCACCCGGGGGTACAAAATTGGTTCCAACAATGCCCCACCATGATATTGTACACACCATGTGGACACACACAATTTTTTGGGTCATTCCCACCCTCCGAGGTTCGCTTTCCAGTGGAAACCGTAATCCATTGACCGTGCGGTATACAACATTGA
>NC_061513.1:234809-245534 GCF_022539505.1 Lolium rigidum
TGTAGTGCGGCGCAACACCGGGGATTCCGGCACCAACGTGGAACCTGCACAACACAATCACAGTACTTTGCCCCAACCTAACAATGAGGTTGTCAATCTCACCGGCTTGCTGAAAACAAAGGATTAAACGTATGGTGTGGAGAATGATGTTTGCTTGTAGAAAACAACAGAGAAGAGAGATTGCAGTAGATTGTATTTCAGATGTAAAAGAATGGACCGGGGTCCACGGTTCACTAGTGGTGTCTCTCCGATAAGAAATAGCATGTTGGGTGAACAAATTACAAGTTGGGCAATTGACAAATAGAGATGCATACATATCATGATAATTACTATGAGATTTAATCGGGGCATTACGACAAAGTACATAGACCGCTATCCAAGCATGCATCTATGCCTAAAAAGTCCACCTTCAGTGTTAGCATCCGCACCCCTTCCAGTATTAAGTTGCAAACAACGGACAATTGCATTAAGTATGGTGCGTAATGTAATCAACAAAAATATCCTTAGACAAAGCATTGCTGTTTTATCCCTAGTGGCAACAAGCACATCCACAACCTTAGAACTTTCTCGTCACCGTCCCGCATTCAATGGAGGCATGAACCCACTATCGAGCATAAATACTCCCTCTTGGAGTCACAAGTATCAACTTGGCCGCAGCCTCTACTAGCAACGGAGAGCATGCAAGAACATAAACAACATATATATGATAGATTGATAATCAACTTGACATAGTATTCAATATTCATCGGATCCCAACAAACACAACATGTAGCATTACAAATAGATGATCTTGATCATGATAGGCAGCTCACAAGATCTAACATGATAGCACAATGAGGAGAAGACAACCATCTAGCTACTCGCTATGGACCCATAGTCCAAGGATGAACTACTCACGCATCAGTCCGAGGCGGGCATGATGATGTAGAGCCCTCCGGTGATGATTCCCCTCTCCGGCAGGGTGCCGGGAGGCGATCTCCGAATCCCCGAGATGGGATTGGCGGCGGCGGCGTCTCTGGAAGTATTTCCATATCGTGGCTCTCGGTAATAGGGTTTTCGCGACGGAGAGTTTAAGTAGGCGGAAGGGCAGGGTCGGTGGAGGCACGAGGGCCCCACACCATAGGGCGACGTGGGCCCCACCCAGGCCGCGCGGCCCTGTGGTGTCGGCACCTCGTCGCCCCACCTCGTATCCTCTTCGGTCTTCTGGAAGCTCCGTGGAAAAATAAGACCCTGGGCGTTGATTTCGTCCAATTCCGAGAATATTTCCTTTGTAGGATTTCTGAAACCAAAAACATTAGAAAACAACAACTGGCTTTTCGGCATCTCGTTAATAGGTTAGTGCTTAAAAATGCATATAAATGATGTAAAGTATGTATAAAACATGTGAGTATTGTCATAAAAGTAGCATGGAACATAAGAAATTATGGATACGTTTGAGACGTATCACCTCCTGAAAGGTACATGACGTATGGGCGTGCCATGTTTTTGCTGAAGATTGTAATTTGCGAAGTGCCCACAAAAGCTGGACATTACTCAGATTACAAGCTCATCGCTCTATTCAATTCTGGACTCGCTTACCTGGCTAATGGTAACCAGGAGTGGAGGTTATTCTCTCTTGCTAGTTGGGGTGTAGATTACGATGACGCCATCGTGCACAACGGCTTCATTGTTGCGGTGGATGGGTGGACCGGCACCACATATTGCTGGGATCAATCACAGGCCGGTAATTCTTCAATCCATATGATATACTTCGCAATAAATTTTAATATCAAGCCCATTCATGATATATTGTAACTGAATTAACTAATTGCTCAATAAGATTTTTTTTCACCTTTCAAATGACTGTGCACCATTTAATTATCCTAACCTGACAGAACCATTGCTACAAACGAATTACAGTAGTATATGCAGTTGATGCGTGCAATTAACACGTCCGTTGGGAACCCCAAGAGGAAGGTGTGATGCAGACAGTAGCAAGTTTTCCCTCAGAAAGAAACCAAGGTTTATCGAACCAGGAGGAGCCAAGAAGCACGTTGAAGGTTGATGGCGGCGAAGTATAGTGCGGCGCAACACCAGGGATTCCGGCGCCAACGTGGAACCTGCACAACACAACCAAAGTACTTTGCCCCAACGAAACAGTGAGGTTGTCAATCTCACCGGCTTGCTGTAACAAAGGATTAGATGTATAGTGTGGATGATGTTTGTTTGCAGAAAATAGTAAAGAACAAATATTGCAGTAGATTGTATTCGATGTAAAGAATAGGACCGGGGTCCACAGTTCACTAGAGGTGTCTCTCCCATAAGATAAATAGCATGTTGGGTGAACAAATTACAGTCGGGCAATTGACAAATAGAGAGGGCATGACAATGCACATACATGATATGATAAGTATAGTGAAATTTAATTGGGCATTACGACAAAGTACATAGACCGCTATCCATCATGCATCTATGCCTAAAAAGTCCACCTTCAGGTTATCATCCGAACCCCTTCCAGTATTAAGTTGCAAACAATCGTGACAATTGCATTAAGTATGGTGCGTAATGTAATCAATAACTACATCCTCGGACATAGCATCAATGTTTTATCCCTAGTGGCAACAAAGACATCCACAACCTTAGAACTTTCTCGTCACTCGTCCCAGCATTTAATGGAGGCATGAACCCACTATCGAGCATAAATACTCCCTCTTGGAGTTAAGAGTAAAAACTTGGCCGCGAGCCTCTACTAATAACGGAGAGCATGCAAGATCATAAACAACACATAGGTAATAGATTGATAATCAACATAACATAGTATTCTCTATCCATCGGATCCCGACAAACACAACATATAGCATTACAGATAGATGATCTTGATCATGTTAGGCAGCTCACAAGATCCAACAATGAAGCACATAAGGAGAAGACGACCAGCTAGCTACTGCTATGGACCCATAGTCCAGGGGTGAACTACTCACTCATCACTCCGGAGGCGACCATGGAGGTGAAGAGTCCTCCGGGAGATGATTCCCCTCTCCGGCAGGGTGCCGGAGGCGATCTCCAGAATCCCCCGAGATGGGATTGGCGGCGGCGGCGTCTCTGGAAGGTTTTCCGTATCGTGGCTCTCGGTACTGGGGGTTTCGCGACGGAGGCTTTAAGTAGGCGGAAGGGCAGGTCAAGAGGCGTCACGGGGGCCCCACACAACAGGGCCGCGCGGGCCCTATGCTGGTCGCGCCGCCCTAGTGTGGCGGCGCCCCGTGGCCCCACTTCGTGACTCCTTCGGTCTTCTGGAAGCTTCGTGTAAAAATAGGCCCCTGGGCGTTGATTTTGTCCAATTCCGAGAATATTTCCTTTGTAGGATTTCTGAAACCAAAAACAGCAGAAACAAAGAATCGGCTCTTCGGCATCTCGTTAATAGGTTAGTGCCGGAAAATGCATAAATATGACATAAAGTATGCATAAAACATGTAGATATCATCAATAATGTGGCATGGAACATAAGAAATTATCGATACGTCGTAGACGTATCAGCATCCCCAAGCTTAGTTCTCTGCTCGTCCCGAGCAGGTAAACGATAACAAAGATAATTTCTGGAGTGACATGCCATCACAACCTTGATCATACTATTGTAAGAATATGTAATGAATGCAGCGATCAAAACAATGGTAATGACATGAGTAAACAAATGAATCATAAAGAAAAGACTTTTCATGAATAGTACTTCAAGACAAGCATCAATAAGTCTTGCATAAGAGTTAACTCATAAAGCAATAAATCAAAGTAAAGGTATTGAAGCAACACAAAGGAAGATTAAGTTTCAGCGGTTGCTTTCAACTTATAACATGTATATCTCATGGATAGTGTCAATGTAAAGTAATATAACAAGTGCAATATGCAAGTATGTAGGAATCAATGCACAGTTCACACAAGTGTTTGCTTCTTGAGGTGGAGAGAAATAGGTGAACTGACTCAACATAAAAGTAAAAGAAAGGTCCTTCAAAGAGGAAAGCATCGATTGCTATATTTGTGCTAGAGCTTTTATTTTGAAAACATGAAACAATTTTGTCAACGGTAGTAATAAAGCATATGTATCATGTAAATTATATCTTACAAGTTGCAAGCCTCATGCATAGTATACTAGTAGTGCCCGCACCTTGTCCTAATTAGCTCGGATTAACACGGATTATCATTGCATAACATATGTTTCAACCAAGTGTCACAAAGGGGTACCTCTATGCCGCCTGTACAAGGGTCTAAGGAGAGAGTTCGCATTGGATTTCTCGCTTTTGATCATTCTTCAACTTAGACACCCATACCGGGACAACATAGACAACAGATAATGGACTCCTCTTTTAATGCTTAAGCATTCAACAATAGATATTATTCTCATAAGAGATTGAGGTTTTATGTCCAAACTGAAACTTCCACCATGATTCATGGCTTTAGTTAGCGGCCCAATGTTCTTCTCTAACAGTATGCATACTCAAACCATTTGATTGTGAAAACCGCCCTTACTTCAGACAAGACGGACATGCATAGCAACTCACATGATATTCAACAAAGAGTAGTTGATGGCATCACCAGGAAACATGGTTACCGCTCAACAAACAACTTAATAAGAGATAAAGTGCATAAGTACATATTCAATACCACAATAGTTTTTAAGGCTATTTTGTCCCATGAGCTATATATTGCAAAGGCGAATGATGGAAATTTAAAGGTAGCACTCAAGAAATTTACTTTGGAATGGCGAAGAAATACCATGTAGTAGGTAGGTATGGTGGACACAAATGGCATAGTGGTTGGCTCAAGGATTTTGGATGCATGAGAAGTATTCCCTCTCGATACAAGGTTTAGGCTAGCAAGGTTATTTGAAACAAACACAAGGATGAACCGGTGCAGCAAAACTCACATAAAAGACATATTGTAAACATTATAAGACTCTACACCGTCTTCCTTGTCGTTCAAAACTCAATACTAGAAATTATCTAGACTTTAGAGAGACCAAATATGCAAACCAAATTTTAGCAAGCTCTATGTATTTCTTCATTAATGGGTGCAAAGTATATGATGCAAGAGCTTAAACATGAGCACAACAATTGCCAAGTATCAAATTATTCAAGACATTTTAGAATTACTACATGTAGCATTTCCCGATTCCAACCATATAACAATTTAACGAAGAAGATTCAACCTTCGCCATGAATACTATGAGTAAAGCCTAAGGACATATTTGTCCATATGCAACAGCGGAGCGTGTCTCTCTCCCACAAATGAATGCTAGGATCCATTTTATTCAAACAAAAACAAAAACAAAAACAAACAGACGCTCCAAGCAAAGCACATAAGATGTGATGGAATAAAAATATAGTTTCAGGGGAGGAACCTGATAATGTTGTCGATGAAGAAGGGGATGCCTTGGGCATCCCCAAACTTAGACGCTTGAGTCTTCTTAAAATATGCAGGGGTGAACCACCGGGGCATCCCCAAGCTTAGAGCTTTCACTCTTCTTGATCATATTGCATCATTCCCCGCTCTTGATCCTTGAAAACTTCCTCCACACCAAACTCAAAACAACTCATTAGAGGGTTAGTGCACAATAAAAATTTACATGTTCAGAGGTGACATAATCATTCTTAACACTTCTGTACATTGCACAAAGCTACTGGACATTAATGGATCAAAGAAATTCATCCAACATAGCAAAAGAGGCAATGCGAAATAAAAGGCAGAATCTGTCAAAACAGAACAGTTCGTAAAGACGAATTTTAAAGTGGCACCAGACTTGCTCAAATGAAAATTCCCAAATTGAATGAAAGTTGCGTACATATCTGAGGATCACTCACGTAAATTGGCATAATTTTCTGAGTTACCTACAGAGAATTAGTCCCAGATTCGTGACACCAAAGAAATCTGTTTCTACGCAGTAATCCAAATCTAGTATGAACCTTACTATCAAAGACTTTACTTGGCACAACAATGCACAAAACTAAGACAAGGAGAGGTTGCTACAGTAGTAAACAACTTCCAAGACTCAAATATAAAAAAAATTACTGTAGTAAAAACATGGGTTGTCTCCCATAAGCGCTTTTCTTTAACGCCTTTCAGCTAGGCGCAGAAAGTGTGAATCAAGTATTATCAAGAGATGAAGCATCGACATCATAATTTGTTCTAATAATAGAATCAAAAGGTAACTTCATTCTCTTTCTAGGGAAGTGTTCCATACCTTTCTTGAGAGGAAATTGATATTTAATATTACCTTCCTTCATATCAATGATAGCTCCAACAGTTCGAAGAAAAGGTCTTCCCAATATAATGGGACAAGATGCATTGCATTCAATATCCAAGACAACAAAATCAACGGGGACAAGGTTATTGTTAACGGTAATGCAAACATTATCAACTCTCCCCAAAGGTTTCTTTTTAGCATTATCAGTGAGATTAACATCCAAATAACAATTTTTCAATGGTGGCAAGTCAAGCATATCATAAATTTTCTTAGGCATAACGTAAATACTTGCACCAAGATCACATAGAGCATTACAATCAAAGTCATTGACCCTCATCTTAATGATGGGCTCCCAACCATCTTCTAACTTCCTAGGAATAGAGGTTTCAAGTTTTAGTTTCTCCTCTCTAGCTTTTATGAGAGCATTTGTAATATGATTTGTAAAGGCCAAATTTATAGCACTAGCATTGGGACTTTTAGCAAGCTTTTGTAAGAACTTTATAACTTCAGAGATGTGGCAATCATCAAAGTCTAAACCATTATGATCTACAGCAATGGGATCATCATCCCCAATGTTGGAAAAAATTTCAGCAGTTTTATCACAGGCAGTTTCAGTAGTTTTAGCAGTTTCCGGCAGTTTTGCAGGCTTTACATTATGATAGGGCAAAGGTGGCCGATCTTTCGATGAGAGTATGATAGCGTCGATTTGTTGGTGGAGTTCGTGCTTGACGATCCGACTACACGTGCAAAGCTCGTGCGCCAATGCAATCGCTAGGACAATCTCCGGGAGTTACCGATCTTGCGGTTGCACGATCAGCCTGACCAGCGAGGGTCTTAATTCCTACCTGAAATCGAGAACAAGTAAGAACTAATATTGCAATCAGAATATTGCGGATGAAAGATGAAAGCTTTATTGAATAAGGTGGGATTCCGAATAGTCGGTCTTGTTCTGGGCGTTGGCCTCAAAAGAAGTACACGAGAGTTGCAACGATGGCTAACTTTTAATCTAATCAAAATCCGAGTCTAAACGTGACGGCTATGGGGGTATTTAAAGGAGGAAAGGTGGGGTTTCGGCCAGCCATACATGTGGTGGCCGAACAAAACCCTAGAAGGCCTTTCCTCCTTCAATACGGACTCTAAAAAGTGACCGACTTAATTCCAGCTGAAAATGACATGGGCCTGGCCCAAAACTAAAGGTGACGCAGCACCATATTATGCTATGGACGAAATTATGAAGTGGAGAACTCTATATTTCGTCCATGTCTTCATCTCTTCTTATGGTGGCTTCAAAGTTCTGAAATCTCCACTTGTGGCGTCATCTTCTATCCTCAAGCGCTTGCTGCCATCTCCTCCATGTGTGATCATGCTCCAATGCTTGTCCTCCTCATCCATGCTAGGTCCATCATTCCTAAGAGTAACAAACATATCTGATTTAGGCAGCATCATATTCTCATGTATATGAGGAATAGTTCCAAGAAACGAAAGTACCTGATAGTTAAGTTGTTTGGCACGAGCTCGAATGATTGGTCCTTGTATTTGTGTGGATGTAGGTACAGCGGTTGTATCAATAGATGGGATGTACTCATCATACCCCCCCTTCTTGAATTGAAGTCGTCCTCGACGAAAGCTCATCCTCTTCACCAAAGTAAGGCTTCAAATCTGCAATGTTAAATGTAGAACTAACCGGACCCAATTCTGCAGGAAGCTCAAGTTTATATGCATTATCATTGATTTTCTCTAACACCTTAAAAGGACCAAGCAGCACGTGGCATTAGTTTAGACTTGCGCAATGCAGAAAACGATCTTTGCGCAAATGCAACCAAACAAGATCACCAACATCAAACACAACATGCTTTCTTCCTCTATCCCCAGCAATTTTATACTTAGCATTCATGCGTTCTATGTTGTCTTTAGTAGTCTCATGCAATTTTAATATCAATTCAGCACGTTGGGTAGCATCCAAATCATTTTTCACCGAAGATGGTAAAGGCAACAAATCAATAGGTGCACGTGGTACAAAACCATACACAATCTCAAAAGGGCACATCTTAGTGGTAGAATGCAGCGAACGATTGTAAGCAAATTCAATATGAGGTAAACATTCTTCCCACAATTTTAAGTTCTTCTTCAAAACAGCCCGCAACATAGTAGACAATGTTCTATTTACTACTTCAGCTTTGTCCATCAGCTTGGGGATGACATGTAGTACTAAACAGCAATTTAGTCCCCAACTTAGCCCATAAACATCTCCAAAAGTGGCTAAGAAACTTAGTATCACGATCAGAAACAATAGTATTTGGCACACCATGTAAACGAACAATTTCGCGAAAGAACAAATAAGCAACATGTGTAGCATCATCAGTCTTATGACATGGAATAAAGTGTGCCATCTTAGAAAATCGATCCACAACAACAAAGATACAATCCCTCCCCTTCTGTGTGCGAGGCAAACCCAAAACGAAATCCATAGAAATATCCTCCCAAGGTACACTAGGAACAGGGAGAGGCATATATAAACCATATGGATTAAGGCGAGACTTAGCTTTTTGACATGTAGTGCAGCGTGCCACAAATCTCTCAACGTCTCGACGCATACGTGGCCAAAAGAAGTGTGCAGCAAGCACATCCTCCGTCTTCTTGACACCAAAGTGTCCCATCAATCCTCCTCCATGCGCCTCCTGTAACAACAAAAGACGAACGGAACTATCTGGGATGCATAGCTTGTTAGCACGGAACACAAATCCATCATTGAGGACGAATTTGTTCCATGTTCTACCATCTTTACAATTCAGCAACACATCTTTAAAATCAGCATCATGCAAGTATTGTTCCTTTATAGTTTCTAATCCAAAAATCTTGAAGTCAAGTTGAGATAGCATAGTATAACGGCGCGACAAAGCATCAGCAATAACATTATCTTTACCCTTTTTGTGTTTGATAACATAAGGAAAAGACTCAATAAACTCAACCCACTTTGCATGGCGGCGATTCAACTTAGCTTGACTACGAATATGCTTCAAATATTCATGATCGAATGTATAACAAATTCTTTAGGCCATAAATAATGTTGCCAAGTTTCTAATGTCCGAACCAGCCGCACATAATTCTTTATCATAAGTAGAATAGTTCAGTACTAGGCCCACTCAATTTCTCACTAAAATATGCAACAGGTTTGCCCTTCTTGTAATAACACACCTCCCAATCCAATTCCACTAGCATCACATTCAAGCTCAAAAGTCTTATTGAAATCAGGAAGTTGGAGTAATGGAGCATGTGTTAACTTATCTTTGAGTATCATGAAGGCTTCGTGTTGTGCATCGCCCCACACAAAGGGCACATCTGATGAGGACTAAGTCCTTGGATGTGCCCGATCTTCACGGATTTGGGTGGAACTCGTGGGGGTAGGTGGATGAACACGATGAACACGAAGAACGCGAGGGGGAATCGTGGGGATACAACACACACACGCACACAAACCGGTTTTCCCTCGTAGGCCCGATACACCTACTCGATAGAGGTTGCGAGAAAAGACCTTCCGGTAGAAGTCCCGCAAAGAGATCGACAAGTCGAATCCCGAGAGATCTAGAAGGGCGAAAAGACCGGAAAGTTGATAGAAGTGCAAGCAAAAGACCAAATAGGTAGAAGTGCAAGCAAAAGACCAACAAATCGGTAGAAGTCGCCAAAGAGATCTTCACGAGTCGACAAGGAGCCCGGGTGGGTACAAGATCAAAGATCTAGGTAGGGTTCCCACAAGGGTGAGCTAAGCTCGAGTTTAATTTCACATCAAGTCTAATCTCAGATCCGAGCCAACTAGGCTATATATAGTAGGTGGGGCGAAGGGATAAGTTACAACTAAAAGTGCTGTCGTGCTGAAGTTCGATGGGGCGGAAGTTCCGGTCATCATGGGCGGAAGTTCCGGCCAGGGGTGGAAGTTCCGGTCTGGACGGGCGGAAGTTCCGGCCAAGTTCCGGCCTTGTTCCGGAAATGCGCCATTGTCCCGCAGTAACATCCAGTATGGTTTTCGCCGACTTTCGGAACTTGGGCGGAACTTGGGCGGAAGTTCCGGTGGGCGGAAGTTCCGGTCCTTCGGGGCGGAAGTTCCGGCCGGACCTCGTTTCCGGGCGCCGGGAAGCATCTTGAGAGCATCTCGGGAGGCCTCCGGCCGGAAGTTCCGGTCCCGGAGGGCGGAAGTTCCGGCCGGGGCGCTGTAGCTCCATCTTCTTCGTTTCCGGCTCTCTCTCCATTGGCTTGGTCTTCATGGCTCGCTTCTTGGTCGATGTACCTGATTGAACATAGGGTATTGGCATGAAGTAGCAAGCCATCCAAAGGAGTGTCAAAAGCATACATGGAGAGGAGCGAATTCACCTCTTGGCGTAGGGCTTGGGCTCGAGCTCGTGTCATTGGACCACGAGGAGGGCTTGTCGGTCTTGATGTAGTATCGACCTTGGGTAGGGCTACATCAACATCCTTCTTTGTAAGCTCATTCAGCGGCGCAGCAATGGATCCAAAATCTT
>NC_061513.1:245634-256686 GCF_022539505.1 Lolium rigidum
GGAAACTAAGCGAAGCAAATCCATCACCTTGCTGACCAGGTATAGGTCGGGTGGCACGCCCTTGCACCGAGCATCGGACGTGCGTGCCGGAGGCTTTGCGGGCCGTCGCTCGAGGGACCGAGGGCCGGCCACGGTTACGGGAGCCTCCGGCTCTCTTGTGTTGCCCGTCGTTGCTCGCCGGTGGGTTTCTGACCGCAACGGAGTTCGGGAAATACAGGCCGAGCCCATAGCTGAATAAACCACGAGAGACCTCCTGTTTTGGCTGTTTTTTGGGAAGATAAGTTGACGGACATTAGTTGGAGATATCGATAGACTTCTCCAAGGAACGGTTTGCCGATGCCAAGGCAGGAGCCTGCGGCAAGCTCATAGGCCAAGGGAAGATAATTCTTGGTCGGAGCAAGTGAAGGGCCACAGAATATGAAGTGTTCCAACCAGAAATTTAGGAAGGCCGTGTGTTCTTCTCTGTTACAGGGCCTTTATTCTTCATGTGGCGTCGAAGGTAAGCACCCCAGTTTGTGCACTCTGTTTTGGAAGAGAAGCTTGAAAGGGACCCTTGGCAGCATAAAAGCGAGAGGGGCTTGGGGATGTAACGTCTAGGCCAGTGATCATTACCACATCTAGCAGAGTTGGTGTCATGGGGCCATGGCCAAACATGAAGCAGTTCAGAGCATCAGACCAGAAGTAGCCGATGGTTTTTAGAAGGTTTTCATGCTTCTTAAGGGGAGACAATGATAAGGACAGAGCATCGGCTATTCCCGTGATTTCCCATTTGGATTGGTAAGTTTTGGATACTCTGCTGTACCAGGAAACCCAATCTCCAGGAGGGTTAGGCCAGGCTCGTAAGCAGTCGGCCCAAGAAGTTAGATCTAAATTCTGGCTCGCGAAGGGGATCCTATTGGCCTTGCAAGAAATCAGATGGGCAGGACTCTCGACAGTACGGGGGCCAAGACAAAGAGAGTTTGGAAGAGAAGGATGCGGCAACAGGATGTCTGATACCTAAAATTAATGGTGGAATAAGGCATTAATTCAGATGTTTGCTATTAGTTCTAACACTATGCTCGGATGGCGAAGGGCAGTTAGAGATTACCTTCAGGCCAGAGACCGTTGCGTTGGCGTTGGACGATTCCACCATCTGATTCGCTGGCGGAGATGAATCCGCGCGGTTGGGGATCTGGGATTCGCGTTGCCGCGAGTTGAATCTGTTCGGTGAGCAATTGGAGATCTGAGTTTGGTCCTTTAGACGAGGGTCACAGGTTACCGTTTGAATTTGGGGAACGTCCGTTTGGACCTGTCTAAATAGATAACTGAGTTTGGCCTTATGATACGTCTCCGACGTATCGATAATTTCTTATGTTCTATGCCATATTATTGATGATACCTACATGTTTTATGCACACTTTATGTCATATTCGTGCATTTTCTGGAACTAACCTATTAACAAGATGCGAAGTGCCGGTTCTCGTTTTCTGCTGTTTTTGGTTTCAGAAATCCTAGTAACGAAATATTCTCGGAATTGGACGAAACAAAGACCCGGGGGCCTATTTCGCCACGAACCTTCCGAGAAGACCGAAGAGCATACGAAGTGGGGCCACGAGGTGGCCAAACCACAAGGCGGCGCGGCCAAGGGGGGGCCCGCGCCACCCTGTGGTGTGGGCCCCTCGTCAGCCCCCGACTCTGCCCTTCCGCCTACTTAAAGCCTCCGTCGCGAAACCCCCGGGCGAAAACCACGATGCGGAAAACCTTGCGAGACGCCGCCGCCGCCGATCCCATCTCGGGGGATTACGGAGATCTCCTCCGGCACCACTGCGGAGAGGGATTCATCTCCCGGGAGGACTCTACACCGCCATGGTCGCCTCCGGAGTGATGAGTGAGTAGTTCACCCCTGGACTATGGGTCCATAGCAGTAGCTAGATGGTTGTCTTCTCCTCATTGTGCTTCATTGTTGGATCTTGTGAGCTGCCTAACATGATCAAGATCATCTATCTCGTAATACTCTATGTTGTGTTTGTCGGGATCCGATGGATAGAGAATACCATGTTATGTTAATTATCAAGTTATTACATATGTTTTGTTTATGATCTTGCATGCTCTCCGTTACTAGTAGAGGCTCTGGCCAAGTTTTTTGCTTTTAACTCCAAGAGGGAGTATTTATGCTCGATAGTGGGTTCATGCCTGCATTGACACCAGGACGGTGACGGAAAGGTCTAAGGTTGTGTTGTGTTGTTGCCACTAGGGATAAAACATTGGCGCTATGCCCGAGGATGTAGTTGTTGATTACATTACGCACCATACTTAATGCAATTGTACATGTTGCTTTGCAACTTAATACTGGAAGGGGTTCGGACGATAACTTTGAAGGTGGACTTTTTAGGCATAGATGCGGTTGGATGGCGGTCTATGTACTTTGTCGTAATGCCCAATTAAATCTCACTATACTTATCATGACATGTATGTGCATTGTTATGCCCTCTCTATTTGTCAATTGCCCGATTGTAATTTGTTCACCCAACATGCTTTTATCTTATGGGAGAGACACCTCTAGTGAGCTGTGGACCCCGGTCCATTCTTTTAATACTGAAATACAAATCTGCTGCAATACTTGTTTTTACTTGTTTTCTTGCAAACAATCATCTTCCACACAATTCGGTTAATCCTTTGTTACGACAAGTCGGTGAGATTGACAACCTCAGCTGTTTCGTTGGGGCAAAGTACTTTGGTTGTGTTGTGCGGGTTCCATGTTGGCGCCGGAATCCCTGGTGTTGCGCCGCACTACATCCCGCCGCCATCAACCTTCAACGTGCTTCTTGGCTCCTCCTGGTTCGATAAACCTTGGTTTCTTTACGAGGGAAAACTTGCTGTCTGTGCGCATCATACCTTCCTCTTGGGGTTGCCCAACGAACGTGTGAAATACACGCCATCAAGCATATTTTCACAGGCGCCGTTGCCGGGGAGATCAAGACACGCTGCAAGGGAGTCTCCACTTCTCAATCTCTTTACTTTGTTTTTGTCTTGCTTTATTTTATTTACTACTTTGTTTGCTGCATTATATCAAAACACAAAAAAATTAGTTGCTAGTTTTACTTTATTTACTGTCTTGTTTGCTATATCAAAAACACAAAAGAAAATTAGTTTACTTGCATTTACTTTATCTAGTTTGCTTTATTTACTACTGCTAAAATGGCCAACCCTGAAAATACTAAGTTGTGTGACTTCACTAGCACAAATAATAATGATTTCCTATGCACACCTATTGCTCCACCTGCTACTACGGCAGAATTCTTTGAAATTAAACCTGCTTTCTTGAATCTTGTTATGCGAGAGCAATTTTCACAGTGTTAGTTCGATGATGCTTGCTGCCCATCTCTATAATTTTGTTGAACTATGTGAAATGCAAAAGTATAAAGATGTAGATGGTGATATTATAAAATTAAAATTGTTCCCTTTCTCATTAAGAGGAAGAGCTAAAGATTGGTTGCTATCTCTGCCTAAGAATAGTATTGATTCCTGGACTAAATGCAAGGATGCTTTTATTGGTAGATATTATCCCCTGCTAAAATTATATCTTTGAGGAGTAGCATAATGAATTTTAAACAATTGGATAATGAACATGTTGCTCAAGCTTGGGAAAGAATGAAATCTCTGGTTAAAAATTGCCCAACCCATGGGTGACTACTTGGATGATCATCCAAACCTTCTATGCGGGACTAAATTTTTCTTCGCGGAATTTATTGGATTCAGCTGCTTGGAGGTACCTTTATGTCCATCACTCTTGGTGAAGCAACAAAGCTCCTTGATAATATGATGGTTAATTACTCTGAATGGCACACGGAAAGAGCTCCACAAGGTAAGAAGGTAAGTTCTGTTGAAGAATCCTCTTCCTTGAATGATAAGGTTGATGCTATTATGTCTATGCTTGCGAATGATAGGACTAATGTTGATCCTAATAATGTTCTATTAGCTTCATTGGTTGCCCAAGAAGAACATGTTGATGTAAACTTCATTAAAAATAATAATTTCAACAACAATGCTTATCGGAACAATTCTAGTAATAACTATAGGCCATATCCTTATAATAATGGTAACGGTTATGCTAATTCTTATGGGAATTGTTACAACAATAATAGGAATACACCCCTGGACTTGAAGCTATGCGTAAAGAATTTATTAGTACACAAACTGCTTTTAACAAATCTGTTGAGGAAAAGCTCAATAAAATTGATATTCTTGTTTCTAGAGTTGATAGTCTTGCCTCCGATGTTGATCTTTTGAAATCGAAAGTTATTCCTAATAGGGATATTGAAAATAAAATTGTTACTACAGCAAATGCCATCCAAGTTAGAATTAATGAGAATATAAGATTAATGGCTGAACTACGTGCTAGGTGGGATAGAGAAGAAAATGAAAAACTAGCTAAAGAGGAAAATGTAGCTAAAGTTTGGACTATTACCACCACTAGCAATGCTAATTCTTCACATGTTGCTGCACCTCTGATACGTCTCCAACGTATCGATAATTTCTTGTGTTCCATGCCACATTATTGATGTTATCTACATGTTATATGCACACTTTATGTCATATTTGTGCATTTTCTGGAACTAACCTATTAACAAGATGCCGAAGTGCCAGTTCCTGTTTTCTGCTGTTTTTGGTTTCAGAAATCCTAGTAACGAAATATTCTCGGAATCGGACGAAATCAACGCCCAGGTTCCTATTTTACACGGAAGCATCCAGAACACACGAGAACCGCCGGAGAAGGGGGCGGGGCCACCACACCACACCCCGGCGCGGCCGAGGGGCGCCCCCTAGGGTGTGGGCCCCCCGAAGCCCTCCTGCGCCGCCTCTCCGCCTATATAAAGCCCCCGACCTAAAAACCTCGGGGCGTTCGACGAAAACCACAAAAACCTTCCGGAGCCGCCGCCATCGCGAAGCCAAGATGCGGGGGACAGGAGTCTCGTTCCGGCACCCTGCCGGAGCGGGGAAGTGCCCCCGGAAGGCTTCTCCATCGACACCGCTGCCATCTCCACCGCCATCTTCATCACCGCCTGCTCTGCTCCCATGAGGAGGAGTAGTTCTCCATCGAGGCTCGGGGCTCGTACCGGTAGCTATGTGGTTCATCTCTCTCCTATGTGCTTCAATACAATAATCTCATGAGCTGCCTTACATGATTGAGATTCATATGATGATGCTTGTAATCTAGATGTCATTATGCTAGTCAAGTGAGTTTTACTTATGTGATCTCCAGGAGACTCCTTGTCCCACGTGTGTAAAGGTGACAGGTGTGTGCACCGTGTGGGTCTCTTAGGCCATATTTCACGAGAATACTTATTCACCGTTGAATGGCGTAGTGAAGTGCTTATTTATATCTCTTTATGATTGCAACATGTTTTGTATCACAATTTATCTATGTGCTACTCTAGTGATTTGTTATTAAAGTAGTTTATTCCTCCCGCACGTGTGCAAAGGTGACGATGTGTGCACCGTGTTAGTACTTGGTTTATGCTATGATCATGATCTCTTGTAGATTGCGAAGTTAACTATTGCTATGATAATATTGATGTGATCTATTCCTCCTACATATGCATGAAGGTGACAGATGTGCATGCTATGCTAGTACTTGGTTTAGTCTATTGATCTATCTTACACTATAAGGTTACTTAAACATGAGCATTATTATGGAGCTTGTTAACTCCGGCATTGAGGGTTCGTGTAATCCTACGCAATGTGTTCATCATCCAACAAAAGTGTAGAGTATGCATTTATCTATTCTGTTATGTGATCAATGTTGAGAGTGTCCACTAGTGAAAGTGTAATCCCTAGGCCTTGTTCCTAAATACGCTATCGCTTGCTTGTTTCTTGTTTTACTGCGTTACTACTGCTGCATTATTACTGCTTGTTTACTGTCTGGGCAAAACACTTTTCTGGTGCCGTTGCTACTGCTTATTCATACCACCTGTATTTCACTATCTCTTCGCCGAACTAGTGCACCTATTAGGTGTGTTGGGGACACAAGAGACTTCTTGCTTTGTGGTTGCGAGGGTTGCATGAGAGGGATATCTTTGACCTCTTCCTCCACGAGATCGATAAACCTTGGGTGATCCACTTAAGGGAAACTTGCTGCTGTTCTACAAACCTCTGCTCTTGGAGGCCCAACAACTGTCTACAAGAATAGAAGCTCCCGTAGACATCAAGCACTTTTACGGCGCCGTTGCCGGGGAGGAAAGGTAAAAGGCTCTCATACTACGGTCTCAGGTAAAGTATTTTTCTGGCGCCGTTGTGTGTGCTCAAAGCTATTTCCTTTAGATCCTGCAATTGCATCTTGTTGTTTCTTGTTTACACTAGTTGGCATAATGTACAAGAGTGAGCTTCTTATTCTATTTCCTGATTTAAAACATGGATTATTTGATGCGAAAATTAAAAAACCTATGAAATCTTATTTGCATGCTTGGTAGTAATATTAGTATGAACGCTTTGAACACCATTGTTGATAATGATATAGAAAGTTCTAAGCTTGGGGAAGCTGGTTTTCATGATCTTTTTAGTCCCCCAAGCATTGAGGAGAAAATTTTCTTGGATGATACTTTGCCTCCTATTTATGATGATTATAATAGTGGTCTTTTGGTACAACCTACTATGGAGAGTAAATTTTATTGTGATTATACTATGCCTCCTACACTTGATGAGAATAATAATGATAGCTACTTTGTTGAATTTGCTCCCACTACAACTAATAAAATTGATTATGCCTATGTGGAGAGTAATAATTTTATGCATGAGACTCATGATAAGAATGCTTTATGTGATGGTTATATTGTTGAGTTTGCTCATGATGCTACTGAAAGTTATTATGAGAGAGGAAAATATAGTTGTAGAAATTTTCATGTTACTAAAATGCCTCTCTATGTGCTGAAATTTTTGAAGCTATACTTGTTTTATCTTCCTATGCTTGTCACTTTGCTCTTCATGAACTTGTTTATTTACAAGATTCCCATGCATAGGAAGCATGTTAGACTTAAATGTGTTTTAAATTTGTCTCTTGATGCTCTCTTTTGCTTCAAATACTATTTCTTGCGAGTGCATCATTAAAACTGCTGAGCCCATCTTAATGGCTATAAAGAAAGAACTTCTTGGGAGATAACCCATGTGTTTATTTTGCTACAGTACTTTGTTTTATATTTGTGTCTTGGAAGTTGTTTACTACTGTAGCAACCTCTCCTTATCTTAGTTTTGTGTTTTGTTGTGCCAAGTAAAGTCTTTGATAGTAAAGTAAGTACTAGATTTGGATTACTTGCGCAGAAACAGATTTCTTTGCTTGTCACGAATCTGGGTCTAATTCTCTCGTAGGTAACTCAGTAAAATTATGCCAATTTACGTGAGTGATCCTCAGATATGTACGCAACTTTCATTCAATTTGAGCATTTTCATTTGAGCAAGTCTGGTGGCCTAATAAAATCCATCTCTACGGACTGTTCTGTTTTGACAGATTCTGCCTTTTATTTCGCATTGCCTCTTTTGCTATGTTGGATGAATTTCTTTGATCCATTAATGTCCAGTAGCTTTATGCAATGTCCAGAAGTGTTAAGAATGATTGTGTCACCTCTGAACATGTTAATTTTTATTGTCCACTAACCCTCTAATGAGTTGTTTCGAGTTTGGTGTGGAGGAAGTTTTCAAGGGTCAAGAGAGGAGGATGATATACTACGATCAAGAAGAGTGAAAAGTCTAAGCTTGGGGATGCCCCGGTGGTTCATCCCTGCATATATCAAGAAGACTCAAGCGTCTAAGCTTGGGGATGCCCAAGGCATCCCCTTCTTCATCGACAACATTATCAGGTTCCTCCCTTGAAACTATATTTTTATTCGGTCACATCTTATGTGCTTTACTTGGAGCGTCTGTGTGCTTTTGTTTTTGTTTTTGTTTGAATAAATTGTATTACATCATGCTTGTGTGGGAGAGAGACACGCTCCGCTGGTTCATATGAACACATGTGTTCTTAGCTCATAATATTCATGGCGAAGTTTCCTCTTCGTTAAATTGTTATATGGTTGGAATTGGAAAATGATACATGTAGTAATTGCTATAATGTCTTGGGTAATGTGATACTTGGCAATTGTTGTGCTCATGTTTAAGCTCTTGCATCATATACTTTGCACCTATTAGTGAGAAATACATAGAGCTTGTTAAAATTTGGTTTGCATGAGTGGTTTCTCTAGAGTCTAGATATTTTCTAGTAAGATGTTTGAACAACAAGGAAGACGATGTATAGTTTTATAATGCTTGTAATATGTCTTTTATGTGAGTTTTGTTGTACTAGTTCGTACTTGTGTTTGCTTCAAACAACCTTGCTAGCCTAAACCTTGTATCGAGAGGGAATACTTCTCATGCATCCAAATACTTGAGCCAACCACTATGCCATTTGTGTCCACCATACCTACCTACTACATGGTATTTCCTGCCATTCCAAAGTAAATTGCTTGAGTGCTACCTTTAAACAATTCAAAATTTATCACCTCTGATTTGTGTCAATGTTTTATAGCTCATGAGGAAGTATGTGGTGTTTATCTTTCAATCTTGTTGGGCAACTTTCACCAATGGACTAGTGGCTTCATCCGCTTATCCAATAATTTTGCAAAAAGAGCTGGCAATGGGATTCCTGGTCCCAAATTAATTAACAAAAATAGACACTCCTCCATGGTATGTGATTGTTGGACGGCACCCGAAGGATTCGGTTAGCCATGGCTTGTGTAAGCAAAGGTTGGGAGGAGTGTCATCATAATAAAACTAAAATAAAAAGGCACTCCTTCATGGTATGAGATTGTTGGCGGGCACCCGAGGATTCGGTTAGCCATGGTTTGTGAAAGAAAGGTTGGAAGGAGTGCCACCCAAAAATAAAATAAAATGGGAGCCGCTCTTTGAAGGTTTGTCTGGCAAGGGGGTTAGAGTACCCGCTACCATTCGTTGACAACAACATACACCTCTCAAAACTTCATTTTTATGCTCTCTTTATGTTTTCAAAATCAAAGCTCTAGCACAAATATAGCAATCGATGCTTTCCTTTTTGAAGGACCATTCTTTTTACTTTCATTGTTGAGTCGGTTCACCTATTTCTCTCCATCTCAAGAAGCAAACACTTGTGTGAGTCTGTGCATTGATTCTTACATATTTGCATATTGCATTTGTTATATTGCTTTGCATTGACAATTATCCATGAGATATACATGTTATGAGTTGAAAGCAACCGCTGAAACTTCATCTTCCTTTGTGTTGCTTCAATACCTTTACTTTGAATTATTACTTTATGAGTTAACTCTTATGCAAGACTTATTGATGCTTGTCTTGAAGTGCTATTCATGAAAAGTCTTTGCTTTATGATTCAGTTGTTTATCCATGTCATATACATTGTTTTGATCGCTGCATTCACTACATATGCTTTACAAATAGTATGATCAAGTTTATGATGGCATGTCACTCCAGAAATTATCTTTGTTATCGTTTTACCTGCTCGGGACGAGCAGAACTAAGCTTGGGGATGCTGATACGTCTCCAACGTATCGATAATTTCTTGTGTTCCATGCCACATTATTGATGTTATCTACATGTTATATGCACACTTTATGTCATATTCGTGCATTTTCTGGAACTAACCTATTAACAAGATGCCGAAGTGCCGGTTCACGTTTTCTGCTGTTTTTGGTTTCAGTAAATCCTAGTAACGAAATATTCTCGGAATCGGACGAAATCAACGCCCGGGTTCCTATTTTACCCGGAAGCATCCGGAACACACGAGAACCGCCGCAGAGAGGGGGGCAGGGCCACCACACCACACCCCGGCGCGGCCAAGGGGGCGCCCCCTAGGGTGTGGGCCCCCTGTAAGCCCTCCTGCGCCGCCTCTCCGCCTATATAAAGCCCCCGACCTAAAAACCTCGGGGCGTTCGACGAAAACCACAAAAACCTTCCGAGGCTTTAGGCATAACGCAAAAACGGATTTCAGTTAGAGTCTTCAAATTTCATATCAGTAGTGCTGCCACGAGGCAAATATAATGCAAGTGTGGGTTTATATTGGTAGTATCTTCATTAAAGTTAGATGGTGGCTTATTAGCAACATCTCCATGACTGTCAACTAATTTTTTGATTATGTGATCTCAGCATCACGGGCATGTTGCGACCTCTACTTTGTACCTGATTAAAATATATACAGAATAAACAACTGTAAGAAAAGAAAAAAGGATAATAATACGCTCTAGTGTGGAAATATGCATCTTTGGTGGTTCTTTGAAATAGATGCTACCTAGCATGGGGAGTTTTTTCAGATATTGGGCTAACATAATATAACTGCGAACTGCGAAAAAATGAAACAACACGGCGTGGTGTGCAATCTGAAACAGAATACGCACCAGGATATTATTAGTTATCAACTGCCTGCATAATAATAGGCACTCGATATTAGTTATCAACTGTCTGTGGTAAGATATGATGCACCAATGGCAGATTCAGTGTTAACTGAAAATATGGGAAGTTGCAAATGAAGCAGCCACTATGTATCCATAGTACTCCCTAACCACAAAGCATGGTTCCACATGCACCGTCAATGCATGTGTATCTGGTTGGTTATGTACAAAGCCCTATAGAATCCCCTGAGCTCGATTTGATTGGTGGATTCTAAGATGAGAAGAGAGTCCATATTTCTTAAAAATCCATTTCTTTGATTTGTAGTGCTACAATTGGTGGTTACTAGGTATGCAGGACTAAAAAGTAAACCGCACTGGCCGGTCCTAATTCTTTTCCCAGTGTCATAGTCCCTATTCTTTAAAATTGAACGCCTAGGTCCTAAATCTTTCGTAAATGATTCATGGAGGTCCTAAATCGGTCTGACCAACGTTGACCTATACATGTGCGTTGACCACTGCACGTCGACAGTGGGCCCTGGAAAGAGTACCCAGCTGGGTTGCTTGTTTGCAAAAATGCACTATTTTAATATTTCTTTCAAAGCACGGTCCCTTTCCGTCCCCACTTCAGATCTTTGGCCTTGCGCCAAACAAGCCCGATGACCGTAAC